>NC_057723.1:75206502-75211991 GCF_004010195.1 Chiloscyllium plagiosum
TCTATCTCTCCACTCCCGAGGCTCCCAGCCTCATTCCTGATGAAAGACTTTTGCCCGAAACATCGATTTTCCTGCTCCTTGGATGTTGCCTGACCTGCTGTGCTTTCCAGCACCACTCTAATCTTGATTCTCATCTCCAGTATCTGCACTACCCGCTTCTGCCTAGTCTATATAGATCATGTCTACCACTCTGCCCTCACCAATCCTCTTTGTTACTTCTTCAAAAAAACCAATCAAGTTGTGAGACACAATTTCCCATGCAAAAAACCATGTTGACTATCCCTAATCAGTCCTTGCCTTTCCAAATACATGTACAACCTGTCCCTCAGGATTCCCGCCAACAACATGCCCACCACCGAGGTCAGTACCACTTTTCTTAAACAATTGATGCATGAGTGTGCACAGATCAAAATGCCAAAACCTGATCGTGGTCAACACATATCTCAGCCACAGGAAGAAATGATATAATCCTTTGAAGTTTGTGTCACAGGCAAACAATGCATTTAGTGCATTTGCTTTCATTGTTCAGACTTATGAGTAAAGGAGTTGGGATGTCATGTTGAGGTTGTATAGGACAGTGGTTGGGCCTCTTCTGGTCCCCTTGTTATAGGAAGGATGTTATTAAACTGGAGAGGGTTCAGAAAAGATTTACCAGGACGTTGTTGGGAATGGAGGGCTTGAGATATAAAGTAGCCTGGATAGGCTGGGACTTTTTTCACTGGAGCGTAGGAGGTTGAGGGGTAGGAAGGATGTTATTAAACTGGAGAGGGTTCAGAAAAGATTTACCAGGACGTTGTTGGGAATGGAGGGCTTGAGATATAAAAATAGCCTGGATAGGCTGGGACTTTTTTCACTGGAGCATAGGAGGTTGAGGGGTGACTGTCTTGAGGTTTATAAAATCATGGGGGGCACATGTAAGGTGAATTACAAAGGTCATTGCTGTAGGGTGGGGCAAGTGCAAAACTACAGTGTACTTTTAAGGTGAGAGGAGAAGATTTAAAAAGGACATGAGAGGGAACGTTTTTACACAGTCAGTATTCATGTGTGTAATGACCTGCCAGAAAATAGTGATGGATGCAGGTAAAGTCACAACGTTTAAAAGATATTTGGATAAGTTCATGAATAGAAAAGGTTTAGAGGGATAAGGGCCAGGAGCAGGCAGGTGGGACTAGTTTAGTTTGGGATTATGTTCAGCATGGACTAGTTGGACCGAAGGGTCTGTTGCCGTGCTGGACGACTCTGTCTCTCTGACATTCTGTGTAAATGAACTTTGCTGCTGGTTTCCATGCAGAAGATAGTCCTGGTTTCATGTAGCCACTTTGGTGAATGTCCAGAGCTCTTCACAAAGATGACATCTTCATGACTTTGGGATGGGATTAGGGTAAAACCTTGGATGGCACATTTGTCTTAATGATGCATGAAAAATGATGTGTAAATTTGGAGTCACAACACCCCTCTATTATCCTCCACACAACACAATGATAGTGCCTGGCTTCAGGTACTGTATTCTGACTCTTTTATTGTGCTAAGTATAGAGAATAAGCTTTGGTTCTCTTTGTTGAAAACTAACAATAATGCCACATTAAATACTGAACATCCACACATTACAGAGCCATCAATTTTGACAATCATTATCATGTTAGCTGCAGTTGCAAAAATGAAAACAAAATAATGCAGTCAGTCCATCAAAAGCCAGAATTTTGGTTTATCACATTGCGATTTGGAGCAATTATTGTAACATTGGCCTGAAAAGAGAAAGTAATTATATAAAACCTTTTCTATTCATGAACTTATCCAAAAGTCTTTTAAATGCTGTAACTTTACCTGCATCCACCACTTTTTTCTAGCAGTTCATTACACACATGAATACTGATTGTGTAAAAACATTCCCTCTCCCTTTCGAAATCTGCAGACATCTCAAAGTGTTTGACAACAATGAAGTATTTTTGAGGTATAGTCATGGTTGTGATTTGGGGAATCACATGCAATCATTCAATAACCATAGAATTCCTACAGTGTGGAAACAGGCCCTTCAGCTCAACAAGTCCACCCCGATCCTACGAAGACCCACCCAGACCCATTCCCCTACCCTATATTTACCCCTGACTAATGCATTTAACCTACACATCCCTGAACACTATGGGCAATTTAGCATGGCCAATCCATCCTAACCTGCTCATCTTTGGATTGTGGGAGAAAAACCCACGCAGACATGGGGAGAATGTGCAAACTCCACACAGACAGTCGCCTGAGGCTGGAATTGAATGTGGGTCCCTGGCGCTGTGAGGCAGCAGTGCTAACCACTGGGTGACTGTGCCACCCTTAGGTTCCACATATAGCACAAAGCTAAGTGATGCTGTTTGAAGGATAAATGTTGGTCAGGATGCCTTTCCCTCCTCCCATGGGATCATTGACCTCTCAAGTAAGAAGCTGATGGGTTATCATTTGAAACACAGAACTCAAGTGTCAACTGAGATAACGTAGTACTCAGGTCTCTGGAGCTGAACCTGAAATCCAAACATCAAATTCTTGATCTCCTTCTATATTATAAATGTGACAAACTCATCCACTCAAACTACATAGTCATCAAACCCAGCAAATTCTCTAAATGTTGCAGCCATTGTAATTTCAATGGGATGACAGTGATTGAAGGAGATGATTGAATTCTTACCCAGCAGAATACCCTGAGCAAAGTGATGAGGCAAATGAAACCAGAAACTGTTCAGTACCAAGACTTAAAAAAAAAGTATCCTTTTTGTACACTTGAAAAATAATATCAAAGGGCTCTTTTTATAATCAATTCCCTGAACAATGTCTGCCACACTAGTGGAAAATTGTTAATGTCACTTCATTATGTAGGATGGATGTGACAGAGAAACTGGGAACTGGGTGGTAACATTCTGCAGTTCTGATGAAGGGTCACAGATATTACACATTGACCAAGCTTTTTTTTAAGAGAACCTCTTCGCTTAAGCAATAATGACATTGTTGGACCAAAATCGCAAGACACTTCCCTGAACATTACATTTTTCATTTGCGTAAGGTTGGGAATGGAGTCTACTGTCCAATCCTGGGGACAATGCTTTGAGAAGGATCTGGATTTTATCAAGAGGATGCTAAAAAGATTTCTCAGAATTATTCCAGGAATGAGGAACTTCAGGTTTGTGGATAGGGGAAATGACCTCTCAATATGTCTCCAGCTTCAAAACCTTTTAATTTTCCATGTGATGAAGTCTCATTCTTCTAAACTGCAGAGAATTGGACTTCATTCTATTAGATGGTCAATGAAGCCACTTAAGTAGCTAGTTAAATGTCATCCCCAATCTCATTGACACTTAGCATTGGGAGGATCTGTCACCATGTGGGGAAACATCTCAGGAATCTCTTTCAGGGGTTGCCAGCAGTACTGGGGTAATGGGTGTGTGTGTGTGGGGGGGAGGTTGTTGGGGTTGGAGTGGTGGGGGGTGGTGAGCAGAATCTCACAGCACATGATTAAAAATAGCCCATGACGTAAACCATCAATTTCAGTCCCTTTGCACTTTTCCATTGTCTACAACGCAAAGTGATGGAGAAAGTCACTGTAAGCTGAGCGTTTCAAATGATTATTATAATTATCAATGTTTTGAATAATTACCATTGTCAAGATAAGGCGGAGAACTGTTATTGATGGTTTTCTATTTGCAGTCTGTACCACAAGCATAAATATGTGAAATATGACATTCCACAAAATCTAGCAACATTTCCAATAAATTCCAAAAGTAGGAAACAATGTGGAGTAGCATATGCCAAGGGGTATATGTAAAATTAAGTCAATACAATGGACATATAAAGCCTGATCTTGTTGAAGCAGGAGATCATACAGTTAGGGTTTCCTCCTTCAGTTCCAGGCTTTTCTTTTAAATGCCTTAACTTTCTGTCATTGATAATGGTGCAGTCAGGACGGCACAACATCTGGAATTTTAATGAACAGCAGAACCATCAGTGTGTCTCCTGCACAAAAGATATATCACAGTTTGAGGAAAGTTGAATCTAGAAGTGGCAGGATGAGTTAAAGGGAGCTCAGGTACGGAAAAAATAAATAAAAGAGAGAAAAAGACAAGATTGAGAAAATACAGAAGAGTAAATGAAAAAATCGTGTCTTGTTCTTTAAAAAAAAATCTGTAAGATCAACTTAGCATATGAATGAAATTTAAATAAAATAGTTCACATTTCAACTGAGAGACTATGATGGCATTATATTAGCAATAATGAAGAAAGGTAATTATCTGATTTAATTTTCTTTGCTGAGTTAAGTAGAATTGAATTTTAAATCAGGAGTTCATTCAGTCCTTCTGTGCCATATCTCTGCAAGAGTTTTTCAGCTTGAACAACAGCTTGACAAATATTTTCTCCTCAGCCGCTATACAATCCACTTTTGAGGCTGAGTGAATTTGCTGCAGGTGTAATGCTGAGCCCTCAGAATTGTGAACACCTTGAGCAAATCATCTCTCAGTCTCCGCTTTACCACAAAGAACCGAATGGAGTGGCACGGTGGTTAGCACTGCTGCCTCACAGCACCAAAGACCTGGGTTCCATTCCACCCTCAAGCGACTGTCTGTGTGCAGTTTGCACATTCTCCCTGTGTCTGTGTGGGTTTCCTCTGGGGGCTCCAACTTCCTCCCACAGTCCAAAGATGTGCAGGTTAGAGTCATAGAGATGTACAGCATGGAAACAGACCCTTTAGTCCATCTCATCTCTATTTATCCTTTCCATACACCTCATGATTTTATAAACCTCTATAATGTCACGCCTCAGCCTCCGACACTCCAGGGAAAACAGCCCCAGCCTATTCAACCTCTCCCTATAGCTCAAACCTTCCAACCCTGGCAACATCTTGTAAATCTTTTATGAACCCTTTCAAGTTACACAACATCCTTTCGATAGGAAGGAGACCAGAATTGCAATATTCCAAAAGTGGCCTAACCACAGTCCTTTACAGCCACAACATGACCTCACAATTCCTGTATCAATACTCTGACCAATAAATGAAAGCATATCAATGCCTTCTTCACTACCCTATCTACCTGTGACTCTACTTTCAAGGAGCTATGAACCTGCACACCAAAGTCTCTTTGTTCAGCAACACTCCCTAGGACCCTACCATTAAGTGTATAAATGCTGTTAAGATTTGTTTTCTCAAAATGCAGCACCTCGCATTTATCTGAATTAAACTCCATCTGCCACTTCTCTATTCGCTCCCCATTGGGGTCAAGACTGGATCAAGATCTCTTTGTAATCTGAGGTAACCTTCTTCACTGTCCATGACACCTCCAATTTTGGTGTCATCTGCAAACTTACTAACTATACCTCTTATGCTCACATCCAAATCATTTATGTAAATGATGAAAAGTAGTGGACCCAGCACCAATCCTTGTGGCACTCCACTGGTCACAGGCCTCCTATCTGAAAAACAACCGTCCACCATCACCCTCTGTCTTCTACCTTTGAGC
>NC_057723.1:75212736-75218029 GCF_004010195.1 Chiloscyllium plagiosum
TGGACATTTTGCAAGATGTCACCATCTATTTCCTTACAGTCTATATCTTCCATATCCTTTTCCTTTCCCTACAGTCTATATCTTTCATATTCTTCCATAAATACTGATGCAAAATACTCATTTAGTATCTCCCCCATCTCCTGTGGCTCCACACAAAGGTTGCCTTGCTGATCTTTGAGGGGCCCTATTCGCTCCCTAGTTACTTTTTTGTCCTTAATGTATTTGTAAAACTTCTTTGGATTCTCCTTAACTCTATTTGCCAAAGCTATTTCATGTCCCTATTTTGCCCTCCTGGTTTCCCTCTTAAGTATATTCCTACTGCCTTTATACTCTTCTAAAGATTCACTCGATCTATCCTGTGTATACCTGACATATGCTTCCTTCTTTTTCTTAACCAAGCCCTCAATTTCTTTTGTCATCCAGCATTCCCTATACCTACCAGCCTTCCCTTTCACCCTGACAGGAATATACTTTCTCTGGATTCTCGTTATCTCATTTCTGAAGGCTTCCCTGCCATCCCTTTACCTGTGAACATCTGCCCCCAATCAGCTTTTCAAAGCTCTTGCCTAATATCATCAAAAATAGCCTTTCTCCAATTTAGAACTTCAACTTTTCGATCTGGCCTATCCTTTTCCAACACTATTTTAAAACTAATAGAATTATGATCACTGGCCTCAAAGTGCTCCCCCACTGACACCTCAGTCACCTGCCCTGACCTATTTCCCAAGACTTAGGTCTGTTTTGCACCTTCTCTAGCAGGTACATCCACATACTGAATCTGAAAATTTTTTTGTATACACTTAACAAATTCCTCTTCATCTAAACCCTTAACACTATGGCAGTCCCAGTCTATGTTTGGAAAATTAAAACCCCCTACCATAACCACCCTATTATTCTTACAGATAACTGAGATCTTCTTACCAATTTGTTTCTCAATTTCCCTCTGACTATTTGGGGGTCTATAATACAACCCCAATAAGGCGATCATCCCTTTCTTATTTCTCAGTTCCACCCAAATAAATTCCCTGGATATATTTCAGGAATATCCTCCCTCAGTACAGCTGTAATGCTAACCCTTATCAAAAACGCCACTCCCCCCCCCCTCCTCTCTTGCCTCCCTTTCTGTCCTTCCTGTAGCATTTGTATCCTGGAAAATTAAGCTGCCAGTCCTGTCCATCTCTGAGCCACATTTCTGTAATTGCTATGATATCCCAGTCCCATCTTCTTAACCATGTCCTGAGTTCATCTGCCTTTCCTGTTAGACCTCTTGCACTGAAAGGGTGAATTGGTCATGGGAAACTGCCCTGTGATGTGCAGGCTAGGTGGATTAGCCATGGGAAATACAGATTGATTAGATGGATGCACTTTGGAGGGTCAGTGTGGACTTGATGGGCCAAATGGCCTGCTTCCACACTGTAGGGATTCTAACAGCCACAAGGTTCACTGACCTAACCATGTTAATGTAGTTACTTATCCTTTGGAACTATGCTTTGGAATTTTGCCTGCGCACTCTCTAATGTTTACAAATCATTCTTCATCAACTGGCTTCTGAATCTCACTGGCACCTTCAACAATTTAAACGTGTGCATTGCTAGATTCCTTTCTGCCTGCACTCCCTTTTAGAATGGTGTCCTATCTTTGATATTGCCTCTTATTGTTCAGATATTTATCTGCTCCATTTCAAACAGGACCACTGTTGTGGTCTCTGCTGATTGAGGTTGCCTTTAATCTGAAGTCATTCACCAATCCTGCCAAATTGTGTAATATCACATCTTGTATTGCCTGCTCTCTTGGTTGATTCCGGAATGTGCTACTCTTAAAGAACTTTCTTTAAAATATTTAATGAATTCTCCATCCAGGCTACCTTTGCCAGTCTGATTTTTCCAGTTTTTCTGATGCCCCTTTAACCCATGTACCCAATATTTGTTCTTGTATACTTCCACCTATACTATGGTTACTGTTAGGTGTTCTTGTCAAAAAGAATCACCAGGAGATGCAGAGAGTTCTTCAAGAAGATGATCTTTTATTTGCAAACAAAAGCTGTGACAATCAGGATGCGAATTCCTGATTGCCCCCGAACCTCGGGGTTCGTTGTTTTTTATATCTTTTTGCTATTATGTTTTCTTCAGGCTTATGAGTATGTCCAATTGAGTTAGTCAGGGCTAACGTAACTACAGACATGCCACAAAACAATGATGTCAGTTCATGTTATCTCTCTACTTCAGCCCCTATGGCATTTCCTCCTTCAAACTCAGTTCTACTCTACTATATCACGATTAGATATTTACTATCACATCTGCCACAATGGCTTTCAACCCCAGGCTAATTCTACTAACTACTAATTAGATATTTGCTGTCACATCCTGCTACAACGGTCTTTTGCTCCAGGCTGACTCTACTAATTGATGTCGCACTCCAATGTAGCATTTCATCGATCCTTTGATGTAGTATTTTGATTAATATAACATTTCACAGACCCCTTGTAACATTCCACCTTATGCTTTAACCATTCAAATGCCTTATGCTCTTTATTTTCCATATTCTTTAGATCACCTCACAGTGGCTTCATTTGCCATACTAGTCTTCATCTCCACTTTAATCAATTCTACATTCTGATCTCCTTAAACAAGGTTGTCATTATTGCTACCCTTGTTTGACCTTCCATCTTTACCCCACTTTTTATTTGTCCCAAATGCCCATATAGCTGTCAACACTCTTCAGTCAGCACCCAATGTCTGTAATTCTGCAGCCACATTTCCTTAATGTATGATGGTACTGTGCCTTTAGATTAGATTCCCTATAGTGTGGAAACAGGCCCTTCGGCCCAGCAAGTTCACACTAACCCACCGAAGAGTAACCCACCCAGACCTATTTCCCTCTGACTAATGCACCTAACACTATGGGCAATTTAACATGGCTAATTCACCTGACCTGCACATCTTTGTACTTTGGGAGGAAACGGGAGCACCCAGAGGAAACCCACGCAGACACAGGGAGAACGTGCAAACTCCGCACAGTCACCCGAGGCTGGAATCAAACCTGGGACTCTGGTCCTCTGAGGCAGCAGAGCTAACCACTGAGCCACCTGGGATTTGTTCAGTGGGGTGCTGTCACAGTGGTTCTGAAATGTCTCATCCAGAAGACATGGTGCGTAGACTGTTCAGATGAAGTTTATTGTTACAGCCATTCAATTTGAAAATTATACACAGGACAGGACAAGAGAACATAATTGTCGACACATTGTCAGGACTTTGATGAAGGAAGATGTTTGGTGGTGGAAGAATGGACGGAGATGCAGTATACAATTGAATGTTTACATGCTTAGGTTCAATTTAATACGGTTTAATAAGGGTTAATGATACTAAATACTTTGAAAATGAAGCCACCTTTGTGTTTTGATGGTTCATGTTCTTTTTTTAAGGGTGGAGGTGTGATGATACTGTGCCTTTAAGAGAAATTCTATTCTGTTTCAAAGAAGAGTGTTGACATCATGGCGAAGACATGTCTGCTTCAGAAGCAATTGGTAAACAGCTCTGAATTCCCTAAGTATCTTTCTACTTAGACAAAAGAAGTATGATTGAGTGGAGTCAGGCTCACACAGACCTGGGGTTTTAGTTTTGCAGGGTTTGGAGTTGGCTGTTGAAGCTGATAGATGCAGCTCTCTCTCTGCTGCAGCAAAAAGCTTGTGTTTTCCCCTTGCTGCCAGATTGTTTCTTTCGGTGTTCCTCTCTCTGAGACTGGAGAAAGGACGTGACAGTCTGTTTTGTTGAATTTGCCTTTGTCTAGGGTGAGTTAATAGGATGCTGCTATATTGGAGCAGTTAATGATTAGTTGTTAACTAATATATTAGTTTATTAAGTATTTCAATAGAGTTAATGTTTTACCAATTCTGCTTTTATTGTTGTTGTTGTATTTTAACTGTGTTGTAAGAATAAAGTGTGTTTTGATTAAAGCCTGGTAATTGAATCACATCTAGAACACAACACCTTACACTTGCTAAAGTGTAAACTAAAGTTAGGGTCTAGGCTATCTCCTTGATATATTTTGAGAGGGGTTGTGAAATCATATTTATTTATTTCAATATTTGCTTTCAATTGATTTAATTTGATATGAATGCTATGTGTACTCAGATACAGAGTTTTTAGTTTTGTCTTTTGTTATCTTTGTAGTACTTAGTCTTAACTACTGGTGTATTAGGTTTATTCTCTATTGTCTCATTCTGCCATTCATTGGCATCAGACAGGCCACACAGCCATTGAGAGCATATCATTCTCCCTCATTATACTGTCCCCTATGACCACTATATTCCTTCTTACTGCCTCTCTTGGTGGCGTCCTCCACCATAGTCAGTTAGCTCAAACACCTTGGCAGAGCCCAATCTCATTCACGCAAAGCATGCAGAGTATCAAACCCCATTAGACAACAGCAAAGACTGAAGCCTTGCATTCTGCCCTCTGTGTCCCCTTACCAGCCTTACTCACAGTTAGAGTTTCCTGTCTAGGAATACAGAGCAAGTCAGAAGACCCAACCCTAAAAGGTGTGACTGTCCCTCTGGTACAAGTAATCCAGGAAACATTCTGCATCCCTGATGGATTGCAATGTCTGCAGCTCTGGACCAAAGCGGCTTAAACCTAAACACTTGCTTCAAGTGTATTTGGATTAGACAGAACTGTTATCCAGAGTGATGATGCTACAGCTTCAAGAGGTGTATTTTGTCCTGGTTTCTTTTACAGAGGGAGTGGGGACATGTAGCGAGCAGTCTATGAGAAGATAAACAATTTGTGAGGTCTTGAATTTTTTTAAAAAATTGGAACAATAGAAGCAGCCTTCCAGAATACTGGATGGCTGGACAGAGTGGATGTTGGGAAGATGTTACCATTGGTGGGAGAGACTAGGACCTGAGGGCACAGCCTTAGAGTAAAGGGAAGATTAGATTAGATTCCCTACAGTATGGAAACAGGCCCTTTGACCCAACAAGTCCACACCAACCCTCCAAAACGTAAACCACCGTGCCTGCCTCTTGGTAGGATATGTGGAACAGTCCATCTTCCACAGCTACACTGGCACCACCCCCCTTCTTTTCCTCCGCTACATCGCTGCCTCGTGCTCCCACGAGGAGGTTGAACAGTTCATCTACTTTACCAACACCTTCCATCCCGACCTCAAATTCACCTGGATCATCTCAGACTCCTCCCTCCCCTTCCTAGACCTTTCCATTTCTATCTCGGGCGACCGAATCAACACGGACATTTACTATAAACTGACCGACTCCCACAGCTACCTAGACTACACC
>NC_057723.1:75218677-75221657 GCF_004010195.1 Chiloscyllium plagiosum
CTCCGGCCTATCACCCTCACCTTGACCTCCTTCCACCTATCGCATTTCCAACACCCCTCCCCCAAGTCCCTCCTCCCTACCTTTTATCTTAGCCTGCTGGACACTTTCCTCATTCCTGAAAAAAGACTTATGCCCGAAACGTCGATTCTCCTGCTCCTTGGATGCTGCCTGACCTGCTGCGCTTTTCCAGCAACACATTTTCAGCAATTTAGTATGGCCAATTCACCTGACCTGCACATCTTTGGACTGTGGGAGGAAACTGGAGTAATCTGAGGAAACCTACACAGACACAGGGAGAACGTGCAAGCTCCACACAAACAGTTGCCTGAGGCAGGAATTGAACCCTGCCACTGTGAGGTAGCAGTGCTAACCACTGAGCCACCATGCCGCCGCCTCCCCCCGCCCCCATCCCAATAAAGTGTGTTTTGCTTTAAATCTGGCAGTTTGACCAATCAAATTGCACCTGGAACGCAACACCTTACACCAAAAAGGAAAGGTTAGGGTCGAGACTATCTTCTGAAAAGTTTGAGAGGGTTTGGTCTGGTTCATAACATTACGAACTCCCATGTGCTTCAACAGTGATACATCACATCTCCTGCCATCCTCAGTTATTGTAATAATTAATTTAGTCAAATTTGCGCTTTGTTATCTTTTGATACATCTTACCAACTAGACTCTACACTATATTGAATAGAATAAACTTTACTTACTTACCAGGTACCCACCAAAATATCTGACTTTAGTGTGGATATTAAAAATCCAGCAGTGGTCGAGCAGCCATCATATCCAGCTCTCGAGACAGTCACAATTCACAAGATTGAAACCATACTTACACATGCAGCACAGATCAGACGCAATGCAGTCAATTCAGTCAGCGATCTGTAAAGATTGGACGTTGATTGAGGTTAAGCCAGATACCAGGGTGATCAAACCTGAGACATTGAACCAATCCATACAAAGACCGGGATATTCCTCTCATGCTCTCTGCAGTGATATTCTGGGTTGTGAAATTGAAGTCATTCTCAGGTTTGGTTAGTCACACTTTAACCAGAGCTGGTGTGGACAGGTGCAATCAGCAACCACTGAAGATGAGCAAGGACATGCGTTTGCAAATTGACTTTATCTAGGGATGAGGGATGGTATTAAAGAAGAAGCTGAGAAAATTTGTCTCTTTTGCCCTGCAGAGAAAAAACTGGTGTGAAGGTTAAAGTAGACATGTTCATGAACGAAACTGGGCACAAGGGTTTTGAGGAATAAGTTGGAAGGTTGAGTTGAAGCCAATGTCACATCAGCATGGGCAGAGCAGAGTCAAGGGGCTGAATGGCCTACTTCTGCCTGTAATTTGTGTGTACACATGCTCATACTCAAATGCTGGGAACCCACCTGGTAAGACAGTAGTCAAAGTCGCAGAGTGCAGTGTGGTCCCCAATCTGGCACAGAGCTTTGTGCAGAGTTTAGGGCCCATCCTTTGCCCAATGGGCATTACCGTGGACACTGCTTCACATTCAATGTGGTGGCAGAGTATCAAAGAATTATAGAATCCCTGCAGTGTGGAAACAGGCCATTCGGCCCAAAATGTCCACATGGACCCTCCGAAGAGCCCAACCAGACCCATTCCCCCTACATTTCCCCTGACTAATGCACCTAACCTACACATCCCTGGACATAGTAGGGCTGTGTGCGGGCTCCCACTCAGGACTCCTCCACTCCCACAAGCATTCTTTCTTTCTGTTGACATCCGCTCCTCTCCTATTCTTTTTTGTTGCTTTCGTTTTTCTTTTCCTTTGGAGCCTGACTGTGATGGGTTGGTCAGTGAAATCGGTGTTGGCGGCTAGGGCAGACCGTGGGTGGATTGGCAGCTCCTCCCAGCAGTTGGGGGCCATGACAATGCCAGACTGTTTCAAGATGGCGGCACATCAGCAAGGCAACGTTGGTGAGACAGCGGCAGCCTAATCAGGCAGCAGAGCCGGGGACTCCCGGTTGCCATGGAAGCGTGGGATCAGCACGGGCCCGGCAGCGAACATTGGTGGCAGTGATGTTTGGGCCCAGGGCAAGGAGATGGCACCCAAAGACTGGCAACTTCTATGTTGGTGTATCCGCAGTGAGGCGATGGGGGAGGGGCTGTGCTGGTGTCATTGTTGAGCAGCTCAGGGCTCTCACTTATATCATTACTCCTTTTTATTCTTAAACTATTCAACTGTGCCAAATTGCGGCAACTGGTGAAGCTTTTCACTGTATTTTGCTGCATTATTCATGGTAAAATACACGTGACAATAAATAAATAAATAAACAAAGCATGCTTTAGTGAAATCAAATCTATGACAGCCAATCTCACAATATCCATTTTAGCAAAAGCAACCGGAGAGATTGGTCAATACTGAAAGCTTCAATTCACCAAACGATGTCTCTACCACACAATCCCATGCAGATTGTTAAAACCAACCTGGAAAAGTACCGAAATCTCAGAGCAAAGACCAGAATACCGAAATCAGCCATTAACTTGCCAGGATTTGCTGATTCTGCACACTGCTTAACATTGCATTGAGCAGCGTGAGATTGGGAAAAAGTGTAGGCTAGAACGTGGAGCTCAGAGATGACAGTATTGGTGTCAAATCAATGTAGCTGTCTGTTCGTCATCATGATCTATCTCTCTGCATGTTGCTTGGCAGATGTTTGGTGCAGGTCTGTTAATGATTCCTGTTATCAGCATGTCAACTGGCCCACATCACTGTTGTGGTTCTGTTCGCCGAGCTGGGAATTTGTGTTGCAGACGTTTCGTCCCCTGTCTAGGTGACATCCTCAGTGCTTGGGAGCATCCTGTGAAGCGCTTCTGTGATGTTTCCTCCGGCATTTATAGTGGTTTGTCTCTGCCGCTTCCGGTTGTCAGTTCCAGCTGTCCGTTGCAGTGGCTGGTATATTGGGTCCAGGTCGATGTGCTTATTGATTGAATCTGTGGAGGAGTGCCATGCCTCTAGGAATT
>NC_057723.1:75222670-75230572 GCF_004010195.1 Chiloscyllium plagiosum
TAGACGTGAACAGTGCCGTTACGTCGAATTAGACCATGGTTTCTTCCTTGTCTATATGTATGTTTCTGATGATGTCCAAGAATTCCTGTGTTGATTGTATAGAGTGTCTGGATCCGCTGATCAGGTGTTTCAGTTTCTGCTGTAGTTCTTTAGCCAGTTTGTGTGATGGTGTCCCTGGTAGTGATACTATGGGTCTGAGTGGGATGTCTGGTTTGTGCACTTTAGGTAGTCCATAGAATCTGGGGGTGTTGTTGCTTTCAGTTTTCATTCTTTGTAGGTCAAACCTGGTTATCTGTCTGTTTTTTTGCAGGTTCCTCAGTGTGCTGTTTATCCTATTGGTGAGCTGTGGGGTAGGGTCAAACTCCCTCTTTGGTAGGTGTTGGTATCTGCAAGTAGTTGTTGCACTTTCCAGATGTACTCTGCTTTGTCCAGAATGACCGTCATTCTGCCTTTGTCTGCTGGTAGTATGATTATGTTCTTATCATTTCTTAGTGTTTTTAGTGCTTCCCTCTCTTTGGTATTGAGGTTATGTATTTGTCTTTTCCTTGTTATCAGGGGTATGATACTTTGTCTCACTGTTTTTTGTGTCTCTTCTGTCAGTCCATTGTTCCTGAGTGTGCATTCTAGTGCTGCTAGGAAGTCTGCTGTCTTCGCGTCCCTGCGGTTATAGTTGAGTTCCCTTGGCCAGTATTGTTCTTTCCGTGTCTGTGAGCTGTCTGTGGGAGAGGTTTCTAACCCAGGTGTGTGTTGTGGTGTCGTCTCTGTTGTGTGTTAGTTTAGCCATTTTTTCTTTTAGTGCCGTTTTTTTGCGGTGTGTGGTCCTGTTCTGTCCTGTGGTGACGGCCTGTTCTATGGTCCGGGTCCATTCCTGATTGGTGGTTTTTGAAATTAACGATTTTTGGCGCGCAATTTCTTGTCTGTATTTGTGAAGTCTATTGTGTGCATCTGTAATCATTACCTGGATCATCCTGAATCCGTTCTGTCTGGCTGTGTCCCTGGCTTGTGGGTTGTTGACTGGTGGTCTGTATCTGACACATGGTGGAAGGCTTCGATTCTTTCGGCATTCATGCAGGAACCGGAGTTGTTCGTATGTGGCGCTTAGTCGGTTAGCGCAGGATTCCCATTTCCTGGCTTGTCTTAGCATCTCTCGCCAGAGGTGTTCAAAGTTTGTGAGAAGATTTGTAGCTCGGGTGCTCGTTGTTGTGGTTCTGTTTGCCAAGCTAGGAATTTGTGTTGCAGGTCAACCAACTCCCATTCCTAGACGTGATGGTACAGAGAACACCGAACGGAGAATTCACCACAAAAGTATACAGGAAAGCCACACACACAGACCGAGTCCTGAACTACGAAAGCAACCGCCCCAACACACACAAAAGAAGTTAGAAGACACACACAAAAGAAGTTGCATCAAGACGCTGTTCAAAAAGGCCACACACCGCAGTACACCAGAACTGCAAAAAGAGGAAGAAGAACACCTACAGAATGTATTCGCCAAAAACGGATACCCGCTCGATTTCATCAACAGATGCCTAAGGGAAAGACAACAGAATGAGGACATGTCACAATCCAAAGGACCAGCCACATTACCATACATCAAGAACATTTCTGAACTGACAGCCAGACTACTGCGACCACTAGGACTCATAACAGCACACAAACCAACAGCCACTCTCAGACAACAACTCACCAGGACAAAGGACCCGATACCCAGCATGAGCAAAACCAACGTAGTGTACAAAATTCCATGTAAGAATTACACAAAACACTACATAGGACAAACAGGAAGACAGCAAACGATCCGTATCCATGAACACCAACTAGCCACGAAACGACACGACCAGCTATCCGTAGTAGCCACACACATAGATGACAAGCAACATGAGTTCGACTGGGACAACACTACTATTATAGGACAAGCCAAACAGAGAACAGCCAGGGAATTCCTAGAGGCATGGTACTCATCCACAGATTCAATCAATAAGCACATCGACCTGGACCCAATATACCAGCCACTGCAAAGGACAGCTGGAACTGACAACCGGAAGCGGCAGGTACAAATCACTATAAATGCCGGAGGAAAGATCACAGAAGCGCTTCACAGGATGCTCCCAAGCACTGAGGATGTCACCTAGACAGGGGACGAAATGTCTGCAACACAAATTCCCAGCTCGGCGAATAGAATCACAACAACGAGTGCCTGAGCTATAAATCTTCTCCCAAACTTTGGCCCACATCATATCAGATTTGTGAATGGATCTCACAGAAGAGGTGGCTGGTGGTCAGAACTCTACTTTTCAACTCCCCCTACCCCACGATGTTGTCTCCTTATACAGACGATGGTTGACCATGCTTCCACAGTAAGATTTGGAATGGGAGCTGTTTTTAATGTCATGTTCCAAAACATAAAACATAAAACGTGATTACAGTGGGAGAAAAGGCCATTTGAAACTCTGATTAATTACGATAATTGGTGAAAATGGAATCCAGTTGAAAAACACCCCATTAGAATCTTGAATGCACTGTCTGAGTGGATGGTGAGAGCACTTACATGACAGAAAGACCAAGATGTATGTCTCAAGGACTTTTATTTGATTTTTAACTTGATTTTGATTTTACTGTCGCAAATAATTTAAACAGTAAGAATACAATAAAATACAGTGAAAAGGTGCCATTTTGAATAATTTAAGAATAAGGAAAGAAATGAAAAATGTATCTTGAAGACAGTCCGTCAGTCCAGAGCTAACTCATTGCCATTGACGACACCAGCACCACCATCCCTTCTACAGCCGCTTTGCCGCTGTCTACACCGGACCCAACCGACATTGAAGTCATTTATCCTCAAGCGTCATCTTTGGCATTGAGTTGATAATCCTCTGCCACCACTTGGCTACCATCTTCACTGGACCCAAACCGACATCAAAGTCACCGTCCTCAGGTGCCATCTTTGCCGCTGCGCCAATACTCCACCGCCACTGCCTCCTGTGCCGAACCTATCAATGTTAGGGGCATGTCTCTTGTTGCTGGGCCCACCTCATCAACATTGCCATGATGTCCATCCGTCACTGCACCGCCAGTTTTGGACCCAACCAACAATGAGGTGGCTGATCCTGAGGCACCATCTCTTGCTGCTGGCTCTTGCTCCCTCTCTGACGTCACCTCTGCCAATGTGGCAGCTGCCAATTCCTGGTCCTATGTTTGCTCCTGAAAAGTAAGTACGTCGCTCACTCAAGGGCCGCCTTGGGTCCGTTCAAAGTCCATGCGTTCGGCTGTCGTTGCTGCCAATGCCAACCAGGCTCAAGTAAGCAAGTTAAAAAAAAAGAAAAGAGACAGGGAAAAGAAAGAAAAAGAGAAAAGCAGAGTTGACAAGCTCTAGCACAGGAGCCCAACTCTGCCACCATCTGGACCAGATAACGTCTATAGGATCATAGAAACCCCTCTGTGTGGAAACAGGCCATTCAGCCCAACAAGTCCACATCAATCCTCCGACCAGCATCCCACCCTATTTCTGCATTTCCTGTGACCTAGCCTTGAACACCATGGGGCAATTTCCCCAGGCCAATCCACCCTAACCTGAACATGGTTGCACTGTGGGAGGAAACCCATGCAGACACGGGGAGAATGTGTAAACTCCACACAGGCAGTCGCTCGAGAGTGAAATTGAACCTGGGTCTCTGGTGTTGTGAGGCAGCAGTGCTAACCACTGAGCCACCGTTCCGCCCTTTGTTACTCGATGTTGAAGATATTGGAGATGCAGGACAAGGACAGCGACCAGGCCGATTGAGGGCATTGGGTTATGAAGACCATTCTGTAAATCAAGCAGCTCCTCGGCGGAGGTTTTATTGCTGCCACTTTTAAGAGGCTAAATGGACAAGAGAATGCCTGGATTTCCAAGGAGGGCTTGATTAATATAGGTCGAGTGTAGCTCTTGCTTGGTCGAGGAGCTGCTAGACAAGCTGTAACGAGAAGAGTGGAAGTGTTTGTGTATTTTCTTTTACAGAAATGGCTACTTTTCTAAAAGCCACGGATGTTAAAACGTTGTTTCTCTTCAACATTTCGATGGGCACCTGAGCGATAGGGTCCAGGAAATGATCTGCTGTGTCTTCCTCTCGATCTTGATGAAGTAGTAGGCCTTGTGGTATTATCGCTAGACTATTAATCCATAAAGTCAGTGAATGTTCTGGGGACCTGGGTTCAAATCCCACCATGGCAACCAGTGGAATTTGAATTCAGTTAAGAATCTGGAATTAAGGATCTAATGATGACTATGAAACCATTGCCAGTTCATCGGGGAAAACCCCATCTCGTTCTTCTTTAGGGAAGGAAACCTATCATCCTAACCTGGTCTTGCTACATGTTACTCCAGACCCATAGCAATGTGGTTGACTCTTAACTGCCCTTTGGAATGTTAGGGATGGGCAATAAATGCTGGCTTAGCCAGTGACGCCATATCCCATGAATGAATAAACAATAATCTAGTTCCAAGATTCTAGCTTATGTAAATGGCTAGGAGAATGAACGTCATGGCTTGGGAGAAGTGAGAGAGACAGTCTGAGGACCAGATTGAGGGATAGTGCGAGGGTGAGAGCTGCAGGTTAAGAAGTTTGTTTAGAGAGGCTGGTTAATGCTGGAAATATCCGGGGCAGATGCCAGTCTTGTAGGAATTTCTTTTCCCCCTGGTTTACAAACAGTAGGACAACACTCAATTGGTTCCAGACACACTCTCCAAGCCTCAGAAAACCTGACCTGCTAACATTAACTACAAAACCCAATCAAAATCCGAGGAACACAGATTCATTTAAATATTTAGGTTAAGCTCCAAGGTAGAAAGGAAAGGGTTACTCAGCAGTCCAGCACTCCCCCCACCACAGCCCCAACCCAACCACATCCGCCAGAAACACAAGTCAGGGTTGGCCATTTTTGCAATGTCAATCCCACAATCTCCCAAACCGCCATTCCCCATTCTAGCCTGGGTTGGGGAGGAGTTGGAATGGATTTCGAATTACTCCAACATTTCAGTGAGAGAGTGGTCACTCTATGACATGCTCCTGCAGTCAAAACTGGAAGTAAATGTTTCAAACAAATTACAGGTAGCTTTCACAGAAGAACATTTTGAGATCTAATAGTTGAATAATTGGAGACATAACAATACTGGCCTCTACCTAAAAATATGAACAATTGGCCCAGGTAAGTCCAATTCACAAAAAGCAGGACAAATCCAACCCGACCAATTACCACCCCACTTGTCTGCCCTTGATCATCAGTAAAGTGATGGACGGTGTCAGTAGCAGTGCTATCAAGCAGCACCTGCTCAGCAATAACCTGCTCAGTGACGCCCAGTTTGGGTTCCACCAGGACCACTCAACTCCTGAGCTCATTACAACCCTCATTCAAACATGGACAAAAGAGCTGAATTCCAGAGGCATTTCAGTGAGAGAGTGGTCACTCTATGACATGCTCCTGCAGTCAAAACTGGAAGTAAATGTTTCAAACAAATTACAGGTAGCTTTCACAGAAGAACATTTTGAGATCTAATAGTTGAATAATTGGAGACATAACAATACTGGCCTCTACCTAAAAATATGAACAATTGGCCCAGGTAAGTCCAATTCACAAAAAGCAGGACAAATCCAAACCGACCAATTACCACCCCACTTGTCTGCCCTTGATCATCAGTAAAGTGATGGGCGGTGTCAGTAACAGAGCTATCAAGCAGCACCTGCTCAGCAATAACCTGCTCAGTGGCGCCCAGTTTGGGTTCCCCCAGAGTCACTCAACTCCTGAGCTCATTACAACCCTCATTCAAACATGGACAAAAGAGCTGAATTCCAGAGGGGAGGGGAGAGAGACAGCCCTTGACATCAAGGCTGCAATCAACTGAGTGTGGCATCAAGGAGCCCTGACAAAACTGCAATCATTGGGTATCAGGGGGTAAACTCTCCACTGGTTGGTGTCATACCTGCCACAAAGGATGATGGTCATGGTTGTTGGAGGTCAGTCGTCTCAGTTCCAGGGCATCTCTGCAGGAGTTCCTTTGGGTAGTGCCTGAGGTCCAACCATCTTCAGCTGCTTCGACAATGACCTTCCCTCCCATCGTAAGGTCAGAAATGGGGATGCTCGCTAAACATTACACAATATTTAGCACCATTTGTGACTCATCAGATATTAAAGAAGTCCAGGTCAATTTGCACCAACAGCTGGACAATATCTAATGCTGATAAATGGCAAGTAATATTGATGCCTCACAAATGGCAGGCAATGACTTTCTCCAATAATGACAGAAACCAACCATCACACGTTGACATTCAATAGCATTACCATCAACATGCTGTGGGTAACCAGAAACTAAACTGAATTTTCCATGTAAATGATACAAGAGCAGGTCAGAGGCAAGAAATCCTGCAGTGAGTAACTCAACTCCTAATTCTTAACTCCCTAATACCAGCCCAGCATCCAAAAGACACAAGTCAGGAATGTGATAGAACACTTCCCACTTGCCTGGATGGGTGCAACTCCAATAACACTCAAGAAAATTAACACCATCCAGGTGAAAGCAGCCCTTTGGATTGGCACCCATTCCAACACATTCACTCCTTTGAATACCAATACACAGTGGCAGCAATGTGCACTGTCTACAAGATGCACTGAAGTAATTGGCCTGAGCATCTTTTTGAACTCATGACTACTTCCATCTAGAAGGGCAAGGGCAGAAGATACATGGTAACACCACCATCTGCAAGTTCCCCTCCAAACCACTTGCCACCCAGACTTGGAGATAAAGCATCAGTCCTTCACTGTCTCTGCATCAAGATCCTGGAACTCCCTTCTCAATAACGTTGTGAGTGTCTCTACACTCTAAGGATTGCAGCATTTCAAGAAGACAGCTGACCATCGCCTTTGCAAGGGCTATCACAGATCGACAATAACGCTGGCCTAGGCAGGGGTGACCACAATGTTTTTAAGAAGGGCATGTAGTAAGTATAGCATTTTGTGAAGGATCGATCTACCATTCCCAAAGTCCTCTCATGATTTCCCTCATGTCATGCTGTGGACTGTGATTTCCAAGATTTATCTTAAAAATCACTGTCTTGTAAAATGCAGCCAACAGGTTAGCACAAAGTGAACTCAATGGACCTTGGTCCTTTTACACTGAGCAATTCCAACTTTACCAAATACAAGTTGTCACTGAAAAGGGCAAAATCCTTTGCTTCATGACTCCATGTTTGTAATGTAATTCTCATAGAATTCATGTGGGACTGACGTAAGGATAAATTGCCAACTCTTAGCTTTAGCAGATATGTTTTAATGAAGAGTATCTCACATTAAACCTCTTGTCATTGGTTTAATGCAGGATATTTTTGGAATCATAGAAACAGTTACTTCCCACATGTGACTTAATATATTGAGAATAGAGAGGAGAAGATTAATATTCGAGTATAGAAAAGGTTGAGAGTAGGGAGTTCCAAAATCAAGTTTCAGGGATGCCAAATAGCACCGGCAAGCAAGAAGTTGGTTTGAAGTGTGTCTACTTCAACGCCAGGAGCATCCGGAATAAGGTGGGTGGACTTGCAGCATGGGTTGGTACCTAGGACTTCGATGTTGTGGCCATTTCGGAGATATGGTTAGAGCAGGGACAGGAACGGTTGTTGCAGGTTCCAGGATTTAGATGTTTCAGTAAGAACAGAGAAGATGGTAAAAGAGGGGGAGGTGTGGCATTGTTGGTCAAGGACAGTATTACAGTTGCAGAAAGGATGTTAGGACACTCGTAAAGTGAGGAAATATGGGCGGAGGTTAGAAACAGGAAAGGAGAGGTCACCCTGTTGGGAGTTTTCTATAGGCCTCCGAATAGTTCCAGAGATGTAGAGGAAAGGATAGCAAAGATGATTCTCGATAGGAGTGAGACAG
>NC_057723.1:75231272-75267017 GCF_004010195.1 Chiloscyllium plagiosum
GGAGATTGCCGAGCCTTTGGCATTGATCTTTAAATCGTCATTGTCTACAGGAATAGTGCCAGAAGACTGGAGGATAGCAAATGTGGTTCCCCTGTTCAAGAAGGGGAGTAGAGACAATCCTGGTAATTATAGACCAGTGAGCATTACTTCAGTTGTTGGTAAAGTGTTGGAAAAGGTTATAAGAGATAGGATTTATAATCATCTAGAAAAGAATAAATTGATTAGGATAGTCAGCACAGTTTTGTGAAGGGTAGGTCGTGCCTCACAAATCTTATTGAGTTCTTTGAGAAGGTGGCCAAACAGGTAGATGAGAATAAACTGGTTGATGTCCTGTATATGGATTTCAGCAAGACGTTCGATAAGGTTCCACACAGTAGGCTATTGTGCAAAATGCGGAGGAATGGGATTGTGGGAGATATAGCAGTTTGGATCAGTAATTGGCTTGCTGAAAGAAGACAGAGGGTGGTGGTTGATGGGAAATGTTCATCCTGGAGTCCATTTACCAGTGGTGTACTGTAAGGGTTGGTGTTGGGTCCACTGCTGTTCGTCATTTTTATAAACGACCTGGATGAGGGCGTAGAATGGTGGGTTAGTAAATTTGCAGACGACACTAAGGTTGGTGGAGTTGTGGATAGTGACGAAGGATGTTGTAGGTTAGAGAGAGACATAGATAAGCTGCAGAGCTGGGCTGAGAGGTGGCAAATGGAGTTTAATGCCGACAAGTGTGAGGTGATTCACTTTGGTCGGAGTAACCGGAATGCAAAGTACTGGGCTAATGGTAAGATTCTGGGTAGTGTAGATGAGCAGAGAGATCTCAGTGCCCAGGTATATATATCCTTGAAAGTTGCCACCAGGTTGATACGGTTGTTAAGAAGGCATACAGTGTTTTAGCTTTTATTAACAGAGGGATCGAGTTCTGGAACCATGAGGTGATGCTACAGCTGTACAAAACTCTGGTGAAGCCGCACTTGGAGTATTGTGTACAGTTCTAGTCATCGCATTATAAGAAGGATGTGGAAGCTTTGGAAAAGGTTCAGAGGAGATTTACTAGGATGTTGCCTGGTATGGAGGGAAGGTCTTACGAGGAAAGGCTGAGGAACTTGAGGCTGTTTTCGTTAGAGAGAAGAAGGTTGAGAGGTGACTTAATAGAGACATATAAGATAATCAGAGGGTTAGATAGGGTGGGCAGGGAGACCCTTTTTCCAAGTATGGTGACGGTGAGCATGAGGGGGCATAGCTTTAAATTGAGGGATGAAAGATATAGGACAGATGTCAGAGGTAGTTTTTTTACTCAGAGAGTAGTAAGGGTATGGAATGCTTTGCCTCCAACGGTAGTAGATTCGCCAACTTTAAGTACATTTAAGTCGTCATTGGACAAGCATATGGACGTACATGGAATAGTGTAGGTGGGATGGGCTTCAGATTGGTATGACAGGTCGGCGCAGCATCGAGGGCCGAAGGGCCTGTACTGCGCTGTAATGTTCTATGTTATATTAGTTTTGATTTTTAAAATTCTGTCTCTTCTTCTCTCCCAAAGTATTAAATATCCAATTCAGTCCATTTGGGGCTCTGTAGGAGGCAGAATGAAGCAATGGAGGCAACAAAAGTAGGAGAGCAGCACCCTCCAGTGGGCAATGGCAACATTACTGCTTGTGCTCAATAATGAGACACCAGGACTTTTACCACATTGTGTGCTGTTGTTAGTTTCGCATTTCCAAGCTAATAATTGTCATAATATTTGATCTAGATACACTCTTATGAGCAATCAGAGACAAGCTGTATTAAATATAACTATAAACAGAGATGGAGTAAGTGAAGACTGCAGTGAGGACTCCCATCTATCCACTCCATCCTCTTTTCCGACCAGTCACCTACTACCCCACCTTCATCCCTGTCCATTACCTTTCCCATCTATCTGCTCCACCCTCCTCTCTGACCTATTACCTTCGCCCCCACCTTCATCTGCCGACCACATTCCCAGCTATCTTCCCCCCAACTCCACCCACCTCCTATTTATATCTCAGCCCCCAGCCCACAAACCTCATTCCTGACGAAGGGCTTATGCCCGAAACGTCGATTTTCCTGCTCCTCGGCTGCTGCCTGACGGACTGTGCTTTTCCAGCACAACACTCTCAACTATAAAAAAAGATGGCAAGGGAGGACACCCTTGGTTCTGAAAGACACAGGCTCCAGATCTGAAAAATCTAATGTTATTGTTATTGCACATCTTTAGTAGCTGTACTTGGAGTAAATGTACAATCCCCTCTACTCTGCTGTAATCATCTTTAAGCTATTGTTTAATTTAAATTTCAGTGAACTCCCTCACAAGCTTTTTCTTCAAATGGACTTTATCTGCAGCTGTGACCAGGAGGAACACCAAGAAAAGTTTTGATATATTTATACATGTAAACCTTCTGAGATCTGCATTAGGATGATATTATTTTCAGGGTGTGTTTAATCTTCTAAGTTTGACCTGCATGATCCTGGATGCAATGTGTATTTTCAAAAACATGCTCACAGGATTTCAGTCCAGCACGTCAACTGATTGATTTCGAGAGCACGATGGCTTTGTGGTTTGCACTGCTGTTTCGCAGCACCAGGGACCTGGGTTCAATTTCAGCCTTGAGTGATTTCCAGTGTAGAGTTTGCATGTCTGCCCTGTATCTACATGGGTTTCCTCCCATGTGCAGGCTAGGTGGTTTAGTCAGCATAAACTCCAACAATAGGTGTTGGCTGGTGGGACTAGATTGGGGTGGAATATCTGGTCGGCATGGACGAGTTGGACCGAAGGGTCTGCTTCCATGCTGTACATCTCTCTGACTCTATAACTACTGAAAGCTAAACCAAAACCCTGGTTCTGAGGGAGCCTGACTCCACCCTAGGTGGTTTAGCTACACTATATCTGGACTGTCCCTAAACCATCTCTCCTTGGAAGGATACCCATTGTTCAGATTTTCCTGCAAGTATTTGGCCCTAGACTATCCAGCCCAGATGTTCTTGACCCACTCAAGTCTGCTCTGTGAAGGTTATCTCTGCTTACTCTAGATTGATCAATGTCATTTTATATCATCATCCTGAACCTTATTTTCTTTTATTTGTTCATGGGATGAGGGCATCTCTGACTAGGCCAACATCTATTGCCTTTCCCAGCCAAGAGTCAAATACATTGCTGTAGGTCTGGAGTCACATGTAGGTAAGGATGGCAATTTCCTTCCCTAAAGGACATTAGTGAACCAGATGGATCCATGGTCATCATTATCTCTTAATTCCAGAGCTTTTCAATGAATTCAAATGCCACTATCTACCAGGTCCTCCGGAACATTAACTGGATCACTGGATTAACTGTCCAGTGATAAGGAGGAGAAAGTGAGGACTGCAGATGCTGGAGATCAAAGTTGAAACTTTATTGCTGGAACAGCACAGCAGGTCAGGCAGCATCCAGGGAACAGGAGATTCGACGTTTCGGGCACAGGCCCTTCTTCAGGAATGAGCAGAGAGTGTTCAGCAGGAGAAGATAAAAGGTAGGGAGGAGGGACTTGGAGGAGGGGCGTTGGAAATTTGATAGGTGGAAAGAGGTCAAGGTGAGGGTGATAGGTCGGAGTAGGATGGAGGCGGAGAGGTCAACAAGAAGACTGCAGGTCAGGAAGGCGACGTGGTCGACGGTGCCCTCCACCGCATCTCCTCCACTTCCAACTCCCCTCCTCCAAGTCCCTCCTCCCTACCTTTTATCTTCTCCTGCTGAACACTCTCTGCTCATTCCTGAAGAAGGG
The DNA here is from genome assembly GCF_004010195.1 of Chiloscyllium plagiosum. Lineage (NCBI taxonomy): Eukaryota > Metazoa > Chordata > Chondrichthyes > Orectolobiformes > Hemiscylliidae > Chiloscyllium > Chiloscyllium plagiosum. Next base: position 75,235,043 of record NC_057723.1, read on the forward strand.
CCTGTGCCCGAAACGTCGAATCTCCTGTTCCCTGGATGCTGCCTGACCTGCTGTGCTGTTCCAGCAATAAAGTTTCAACTTTGATATCCAAATGAATCCAACAAGAACTGGACCAAGCATATGTGGTACTCATAATCTTCTTCATCCTAAGTATACGCATGATTTTACTACAACTGCTAAGTATTTCATCAGTAATATTTTCAGCAACATAACACAAAACATCGCAGATAAGAAAAACTGCAGCATATTAACATGCCAAATTTCCCCTAAAGTAAATGCATTAAAATTCCATCAAATTTGACAATAGATTGTTGGGGTGGTAGGTGAGGACCAGTGGGGTTCTGTTCTGGTGGCGGTTGGAGGGGCGGGGCTCAAGGGCGGAGGAGCGGGAAGTGGAGGAGATGCGGTGGAGGGCACTGTCGACCACGTCGGGGGGGAAATTGCGGTCCTTGAAGAAGGAGGCCATCTGTGTTGTACGTATTTTGAACTGGTCCTCCTGGGAGCAGATGCGGCGGAGACGAAGGAATTGGGAGAATGGGATGGCGTTTTTACAGGGGGCAGGATGGGAGGAGGTGTAGTCCAGGTAGCTGTGGGAGTCGGTTGGTTTGTAGTAGATAATGTCCAGTGATAATGCCATTAGGCCACCATGTCATTATGCTGCACTGATCACTGTCCCCTAAAATGTTCCCAATCTGACAGTTAATCTGCTTGACCCAGCTCATTGCTCAGTACCAGGTCGAGCAGTGCCTCCTTTCTTGTTGGACTGAACACGTAGTGTGTAGGAAATTCCACCAAGCACAATCTAGGAACACTTGCCCTTTAGTGATCCTTATTTTACCACTATCCCAGTTGACTTATGAGCAATTGATCTCCCCCTGTTATAACTACTCTATAATATTTACACCCTCCATAATTTCCTCACAGATTCGATCCTCTATATCTTTCCCACTGTTTGGCGGTCTACACAAAGGAATGTAACAGCACCTGCCTTGTTCCTTAACTCTAACCAAATTGATTCAGTCCGAGAGCTCTCTGAAACTCCATACCCTGTGCCTCGGAGTTCTTATCTTCCTGTGCTAGTTTAGAAGTTTACGCTTTTCAAAATGACTGGAATTGAAACACACTCCCCCATGGTTGCAAACTCAGCCACACGGTAACAGAATGTGTTCCCTTGCTGGTCTCCACATAGAGTATTTGAAAAGCCTTGACGTTTCTTCACCTGCAGCCCAAGAACATGCTGTCTCTCAGATCCTAATCTTCTTGTCCCTGGAAGGTAAGGTGATAACAATTAGACCATAAGACCAGTCAATTATAGCCTCAGTTGGGAGAACCAGTCTAAACATTTACTGGAACAATAACAGAAATTGCTGGAGAAACTCAGCAGGTCCGACACAGCATCTGAGAGAAAGCAGAGTTAACGTTTCGAGTCCAGTGACCCTTCTTCAGAAGTTTGGCCCTGATTAATTAAAAGACCCATTCCAGATACATTTTCACAAATTGCACAGAATTTATTTATGCTATCATAAATAAATGAAATTATACTTTATAAAAGCAGTTCTTTTTCTGTTTGGGAATGTTTAGAACATAGAACAATACAGCGCAGAACAGGCCCTTCGGCCCTCGATGTTGCGCCAATCTGTGACCTATTCTCAGCTCGTCCCCCTACACTATCCCATCATCATCCACGTGCTTATCCAAGGATTGCTTAAATCTCCCTTGCTTACACATCTCTTGCTTTTTTCTGTTGACTAAAGGTATCCTGTCCTTAGTCTCTCTTCCCTGTGCACCGAATCACAGCAAATCATCATTTATTTACCCTGTGCTAGTCACTGCTCCCTGTGCATGAACAGAGACATACTAAAGTTTAATTGGCTTGCCAATGTGTGAACATAAATGACCGATCTCAGAATGGCTAAACATTTTATGCTGAAAATGAGTTGCTGGAACAGTGCAGCAGGTCGGGCAGCATCCAGGGAACAGGGGAATCGACGTTTCGAGCATAAGCCCTTCTTCAGGAATTGGCCATAAACATTTTATGGCCAATTCCTAACTGGTTTCTTTAAAAGTGGTGCCAATCATAATGACATTACTTCCTATTATTTCCTATGACATGCCAGTTGCTTTGTAAGATCACCCCTTTATAAACAGTTGGTCTATATCAATCTACAGAAAGTAATCAAGAAGGCGAAGGGAACATTTGTCTTTATATCTGGAGGATTTGGCCGCCCAGTAAAAGGAAGGATATTATTTAGCTGAAGAGGGTTCAGAAGAGATTTACCAGGATTTTACTGGGTATTCAAGGTTTGAGTTATAAAGACAGGATGGATAAACTGGGACTTCTTTCACTGGAACGTAGGAGGTTGAGAAATAGCATTATAGAAGTTTATAAAATCGTGCAGGGCATAGATTGGGTTAAAAAATAGTTGTATTTTTCCGAGGATGGGGGATTTTCAGATTAGGGGGCATATTTTTAAGGTAAGAGAGAAATTTTTAAAAGAATGAGAGGCAAACTTTTTCACACAGAGGGTGGTTCGCGTGTGGAATAAACCTCCTGAGGAAGTGGTGTATATGGGTATAATTACAGCATTTATTTGGAGAAGTAGAGACCTTGGAGTGCAGGCTCATAGCTCCTTGAAAGTGGAGTCGCAGGTAGGTAGGATAGTGAAGAAGGCGTTTGGTATGCTTTCCTTTATTGGTCAGAGTATTGAGTACAGGAGCTGGGAGGTCATCTTGTGGCTGTAGAGGACATTGGCTAGGCCACTGTTGGAATATTGTGTGCAATTCTGGTCTCCTTCCTATCGGAAAGGTGTTGTGAGACTTGAAAATGTTCAGAAAAGATTTATAAGGATGTTGCCAGGATTGGTGGATTTGAATTATAGGGAGAGGTTGAACAGGCTGGGGCTGTTTTCCCTGGAGTGTCGGAGGCTGAGGGGTGACCTTATAGAGGTTTACAAAATTATGAGGGGCATGGATAGGATAAATAGACAAAATTTTTTCCCTGGCGTGGGAGAGTCCAGAACAAGAGGGCATAGGTTTAGGGTGAGAGGGGAAAGATGTAAAAAGGACCTAAGGGGCAACCTTTTCACGCAGAGGGTGGTACGTGTGTGGAATGAGCTGCCAGAGGAAGTGGTGGATAATTGCAACATTTAAAAGGCATCTGGATGGATGGGTATCTGAATAAGAAAGGTTTGGAGGGATATGGACCAGGTGGGACTAGATTGGGTTGGGATATCTGGTCGACATGGACTAGTTGGACCGAAAGGTCTGTTTCCATGCTATTGATCTCAATGACTCTATGACTAAGTGCATGAATAGGAAAGGTTTGGAGGATATGGGCTCGAAGCAGGCAGTGGGGGACTAGTTTAGATTAGGATTATGTTCAGCATGAACAGGTTGAAGCGAAGGGTCCATTTCCATGCTGTATGACGCTATGACTGGATTATAAGGACACAGAAATTCTGCTGCACTTTTACAAACCACAGTTAGACCCCACATGGAGTACAGAGAGCAGATCTGGGCACCAGGACTTGGGAAGGATATTGGCCTTGGAGGAATGACAATGTACATTTACAAAAATGATATCTGGACTCGAGGAGAGGAGAGAAATCATACAAACTGGGCCTGTTTTCTCTAGAATTTAGAAGGTTAAGAGATGATCTGATTGAAGCATTCAAGATATCAACAGGTAAAAGCAACATAGGAAAATGGATTCCACTGATGGGGGATTCTAGATCCTGGGGTCATAGTCTAAACATTGGGGCCAGACCATTCAGGAGCGAGATTAGGAAGCACTTCTACACCCCAAAGTCTCTCCACAAATGGCAGTTGATGCTCAATCAGTTGTTAATTTTAAACGTGCAGTAGATTTTTTTGTTAAGCAAAGGGCAGCACAATGGCAAGGCCGGCACAGTGGTTAGCACTGCTGCTTCAGAGCGCCAGGGACGCAGGTTCAATTCCACCCTCAGGTGACTGTGCCTGCATGAGTTTCCTCCCACAGTCAAAAGATGTGCAAGTCAGGTGAATTGGCCATGCTGAATTGCCCATAGTGTTGGTTGCATTAGTCAGAGGGAAATGGGTCTGGATGGATCATCCTTCAGAGGGTCGGTGTGGACTTGTTGGTCCGAAGGACCTGTTTCCACATTGTAGGGAATCTAATCTAATATGAAGGGATATGGGCCAAAGGTAGATACAAGGGATTATGCCACCGATCAGCCTTGATCTCATTGAAAGGTGGATCAGGTTTGAGGGGCTGAATGGTCCCCTCCTGTTCCTATGCCTACCTTTTACATCTTGACTCAGAATGTGTCACCAGAAGAGCAATGTGTACATCTGCTTAGTGTACATACGCCACCTCCGTGTGATTAACTATATCTCAAAAGTCTCAACTAATGTACCTATGTACCATATCCTTTAACTAATAGGACAATGTGTGACTCCACAAAAACATGTTAATGTCTAAAACTCAAAATTACCGTACAAAACTAATGAACAGAGGCGATCAACATACTTTATGTTACCAATCTAACTATTTTACAAAGTGAGCACTAGGAGACCTGCATGATTTAGAGATCACGAATACATTGCATGTACAAAGACTGACAAAAATGGAACTGACTGGAGTCAACACACTGTCTTATTAACAAAAGATATTTGTCCTGTGACCATGTTTATTGGTTAACTTACTAACTGTAAATTATAGTGCATGCATCTTTTAATGAAGAGAAGGATGTTTGGTGGAATACAAGTGTATCCTGGTGTGCTGGCTGGCTTACCACAGTCATGTCGCTTCTACCTGCTGTAAGTGTCTTTGTGTGCAGCCACAAACTCACACCACTCGAGACACTCTGAAAACAGTTTGCAGAAAGTATTTCACAAGCTGACCTTCTCTATACCATGGCCTCATCACAACTGTTCTTAATCGGTAGGTATGTCTCAGGGCACAGTTTGGAAATGTTAGGTTAAAATATTCCTACTTACACGTCACTTCCTCATTGGACCAGAACAGGTTTTTCTCTATCTGTGTAACACAGAATACACAATTAGTAAAGCAGCCTACTACTTGCTATTCAATCCAGCACTTGATATGTTTTCTTTGACCATCCATGGTCTGCAAATATGACATTGTTGTGTCAGCACTGATTGAATCAATATTAGCTGAGCAAAGGTCTCACTGTTGGTGCAATCTCATTATTTTTAAGTAACTGACCACCACAACGACCAGCCTTGCCTAGTTCTGAATCAAGGCTTCAATCAAAACCAGTCAAGGGGTGAAGCTCAAGGCCTCAACTGCCATTTATGTAATACGCTGAATAAATTTCAAGCTTTTCAGACACCATCATGGGTCATAATATCTTGTTTTCTTGAGGAACATTCCTGAGATGCATAGATAGGGTTGACAGTCAGAATCTTTTACCAGAGTTGAAATGTCTAAGACTAAGGTGGCGTGCATTTAAGGTGAGAGGGGGAAAAGTTCAAAGGAGATGTGAGGGACAAGTTTTTGTTTTACACAGAGAGGTTGAACATGAGATGAAAAACTGTAAAAAAGTAAACAGCTTTAAAGGCTCTGTTTTTTTTTAAATTAAATGTTGGAACAAGTGAGGCAGCCTGGCTGGTTGTGTGGCCAGTTCTCACAGACTAGGCTTGCTCGTCTTTTTTTCGTTTTTAGGTTTAGCTTTAAGCTGTTGCAGTTGTGGGCTTGAAGAAACAGAAACTCATTTTTCCCTGCCCTTTTGGTTACAACTATAAGCTGGGGTTTCTCCCTGCTGCTGGGATACCTGGGAGACAAAACTAATTTTTAAAAAAAATTCCTTTCTTTTGCCAAGGGGGTATTTATGGAATGTTACTATATTGGAACATATATAGTTACTGCGTCTATTACTTAGTTAAGTTTTTCAATACAGTTAAGTTCTTCAAAGTCCTGTCTTTTGTTCGTATTTGAAATAAAATTGTTTTGTTTAACGTCAAGAAGTTTGACGAGTCGTATTTCATCTAGTACAAGACTTTACACATTTGTCTTAGAATTAAGAAGTTGGGGCGAGGCTGCCTTTTTTAAATATTTTGAGCGAGTCTGGTCCAAAACAATAACGTAACAGAGAGGCATTTCAGGTGCAAATGGTCAATCTTGGCTTGTCTACCTTCCTCTTTTTGGAGAGTATGCATTGAGCGATGAGTCAACTATAAAAACATTAATGCCTATTTTATCATAATAGATTTTGAGGATTTCATTTGTCCAGCTAAAGCTGACAAAATGTAGGGAGTTAAGAAGCTTCTAGAAATTTAAAGATGTCTTAGCCATTTTATGAGCCTAGTAAGATTGCGTATTGTTGAAAGAAACAGGATTTAAGCCTGAAAAGATAAAAACACATCTGGGATTTCTTATGCCCACTAGTCCTGACCAAGTTCTCTCAATGATCTCACTCAACAACACCCTGCCATTAATAATTCTTAGCTTTCTGTTTAGCCTTTGGCTAAAAAGTAAATGTTCTTTTGTCGACTCTTCTACATTCTTCAATCAGGTTTTGGGGAATATCTGAAGTCTTTTATTAGTCTGGACTGATTTAAACAGCTGTGCAATATGGCATGTAAAGTCTTTTTACCCCGTGATTTAGTTGCCTGACTTATTCAACCACACATTGTCTGGTGAGCTCAACTTTTGTTGCTCTCAAACCTTAAACTCTCTCATTCTGATGCTTATAATTTGGCAGGTTTCATCAAAGGTTGGTCAAGAAAATGAGCAGAAAAGAAAAGCCCTAACATTTGACATTGCACAAATCGTTAGCTCATTTTTGTTTCTTGGCAATAATTTTAAACATACTTGGTTGGGGTATAGAGTCATAGTCATAGAGATGTATAACATGGAAATAGACCCTTCGGTCCAACTCATCCGTTCCGACCAGATATCCCAACTCAATCTAGTCTCACCTGGCACCACCCGGCTCATATCCCTCCATACACTTCCTATCTTCTTAAATGTTGCAATTGTACCAGCCTCCACCACATCCTCTGGCAGCTCATTCCATACACGTACCACCCTCTGTGTGAAGAAGTTGCCCCTTTATATCTTTCCCCTCTCACCCGAAACCTACGTCCTCTAGTTCTGGACTGCCCGACCTCAGGGAAAAGACTTGGTCATTTACCCTATCCATGCCCCTCATAAAATCCTCTCATAAGTGTCTCTGATGAATACTGACAAAGCAATCATTTAATATTTCTAAATTTTGCTGTTTAAAGATTTGAAGGAATTAAAGTTTCTAGTGATTGAGAGGACTAGTACAAGGGACACAGATGGAAAATTATACATTAGTTAGTGATTACAATATCTTGAACCTTAGCTCATGATGTTACATGTCAGCAAGAACCATTTTACAAGAATTTCAACTGTTTATAATCAGCATTTATTATAAAATGTTAGAAATACCCTTTTCATGACTTGAAAAATGCAAATCAAATCTTAAAATGACTCAAAACAAACAAAAAAATCAGTTCCTACTCATTAATGCAGGACAGAGTTTAAACAAAAGTAAGTTTGGCTGCAGAATCCAGATTTTTCTTATCTACCAACTGACTGGATTACAAATATAAAATGCTAGAGAAACTCAGGCCTGGCAGCATCAATGAAAAAAAAGGTAATGTTGAGTCTGATGTGACTTACTTCAAATTAAAAGGGATTAGGAAATGGTAGATTCAAAACTTTTGACTGAAGCAGATGGTGTAAAGGTCCAGTTTAAGATAAAGGAGTTTTTAATTGCAGTTAAAGAGAAATATGGATGTAATAAGAGTATAAATTGAAGGTGCAAAAATGAGAAAATGGATTACAGAGGAACCACAATTATCCGAAGGACTCAGGTTGGGAATATTTCGTTCAGTTAATCGAATGTTGGATAATCGAGGTTCCTCTGTATATCTGTTTACAGAAAAGTAAACAAGGCACAATAAAGACAAAGCCAGAGGTGAGGCAGGGTGGGTAAAAGAGAATCCAAGAAAAATGAAGGACATCAGATGTAGGTCCAGGTTATGGAATTTAATACCAAATCCTAGAGACTAAAATGCCTAAATAGGAAATGTGCTAATCACAGAATCTCTACAGTGCACAGACAGGCCATTCAGCCCATCAAGTTCACACTGATCCTCCAAAGAGCATCCTCAAAATCACCCATTTCCCATGACTAATCCTAGCCTGCAGAGCTTTGGACTGTAGGAGAAAACTAGAGCAACTAGAGGAAACCCACACAGACACAAGGAAAAAGTTGCAAACTCCACACAGATAGTCACCAGAGACTGGAATCGAGCCTGGGTCCCTGGTGGCTTGAGGCAGCAGTGCTAACCACGGACTGATCATGTTATTCCTCAAGCTCACATTGTACTTCATTGGAACAGTGTAGGAGCCCCAAGACAGAAATATTAGCATTAGCTTTGCTTTTAACAAAATATTTTAACTGAATGGATTATATTCACTCAAATTTAGTCAAATAGCTATTTGGCTACCAGTGCTCATTTCGGCCAGATGCCAACTTCTGTTCAATTGAATTACAATTCAATTTTTTTTTGCGACAATGTAACACACACTAAATAATGTTAGGTGTGGGGCTGAAAAAGCACAGCAGGTCAGGCAGCACCCGAAGAGTAGGAAAATTGACGTTTTGGGTAAAAGCCCTTCATCAAGAATGCAGGGCTTTTGCCCGAAACATCGATTTTCCTGATCCTCGGATGCTGCCTGACCTGCTGCACTTTTCCAGCACCATGCTCTCTACTCTAATCTCCAACATCTGCAGTACTCACTTTCACCTATGCACTAAATGCTTTCCACACACTTCCATCTAGAAACGCTGATGGACATACATCTACAAATTAATTTCAATGTGTCTCCATATGGCACATCTCAGATGATGGCTGATGGAGGTAGATTTTATCCCAAGTACTGCAAATGGAGGTACAAATTCTTGCAAGTTGCTGCTTTGTTTTGGCACTTGTTGCTAAACTGCGTAGACATTGGTCTTCTCAGTTGTAGACAGCTGTGGAATGAGATGCTGTCCTTTCTCCCAATTATCACCTAGAGACTCCATATGGAGTAACTGACATCAGTAAACTTCAGGTACAGATTGCAAACATCCTGGGAACAGCTTTGACTTCCTCCTGGTCTACTAAACAATATCAAGATGATTTGGTTTAGAACATGGAAATACTGACTGTACATAAATCAGTGAAGTATCTCCATTTCAAATCAGGAAGACACCCGAATCAGAACAAATACAAAAAAAAGAAGTCACAAAAAAGACAGATTGGACATTTCACCTTAAATTTTATTTAAAAACAAAAAGCACTCAGCTGAAATCATGACTGTTGTTTACTGGGGGAAATTTGGTTTAAAACGTTTCAACTCCATTAACTGGCAAGACAACCAGGAGTGCTCCTTCCCATCCAATTTTCAACATGATTTTTATTCTGATTTATATTTTAAGTAAAATATAACTGCCAGAATGTGTCAAGAATTTGAAGTATATGCAGCTTACTGACAAGATCCATAAACTCAACTAACTGAACACATCTGCACCGTTACCATTTCAGTGCGATAAACAGGTAGCTGTTGCAACTTGTCGAGGCTTCAGTTCAAGATCCAGGTTCCATGTAACGACAGCTGTCTCCCAAAAACATCCTTCAAACAGTCCATCTAATTACCAGTAACAAATAAAAAAAAACATGCTGCATCATGATATCTTCAGGTGATGACTATAGATGCAGTTTGATTCCTTTTCCTTTTCCTGTGCCTGCCAAAATCTGTTAGTTTAGCATTAGGTGGCAAAATAAGTGCTGGCAGCCATTTTACAGTTGCACCGTAATCAAAGTATCACAATCACCAAAACTTCAGCTTTACACAGGAATTTACCCAGTACAGAGAAAGTTCACATCAGTGGGTATCTTCTGTAAATTCTCTCAAACAAAGCTGAACAGAGAATTTATGATGAGAACTCAGAGATAAATGAACTTCAATGTTCTCTTCAGGATCAAATACTCAATCCAAAACTTATATATGGGCAATTACAATCAAATTTGGCTGCAAACCAAAAGTTTTATTTAATCGACTATAAAGTCTAACTCTGTTGTATATCAGCAATTACACAAGGTGAATTACATTCGATGAAAGACAACAATTTCACAGAGTCTCAAATGCTAATATTTCTACTTTATAAAGAGAAACTATGTATAGAATACTGCAAAAATACAGTACGAGAATGACTATCGTGCAAATCCGCTCAGGAGAAAAACATCTCTTCTTGCTCTGCCACTCCCAAGCTTATTATATCCCTCCCAGTTCATTAAACAATAATTGAGGCATTTTATTGCTTCTCCTCTTTCTTGTCTCCACTTTCTCCACTGTCTGTGCTGCCGGAACTCTCCCGCTCAGATGCCATCTGAAAAATCAACAAAAAGCAGTTTGTTAGTGTGCATTCTTCAAGGTTCAGCTCAGAACTTTGAACACCATTAAACCTGACCAACTACATATCTTAAGAAACAGACTGAATGTACAAGAATTACTAGACTACTGCTGAGCAGAAACTCCTCTAGCTTATTTGGCTGAATGTCATATACTAATAATTCACCTTCTTGTATGCCATTTCAAAAAGTTTCAATGATGCCTGCTGTAAGTTGGACGCTGCTGCTTTGATGGCTTCACCAGTTTCAGTATCCTTTCGAGCCAACAGTTCCTTCAATTTTGTAACCTCATCACGCAATTTGTCACACTGGTGGAACAAAGCAAAGAAAATGAAACTCACGTTGATGTCAAGACATTAGTTATCAATACCAAAACTGACTCCTTTCACCACCCAGAAATCATTCTTTCAACAATCTGTAATACCTCCTCTTTTGGAAGCTGATCCTTGAACTCCTCCATTTTGGACTCTGTGTCATGAATAATTCCTTCAGCACTGTTCACTGCTTCAACAGTTTCCTGTGGGGAGAGGGCAGAATTCTTTAAATCTGGCTATGCACAACACTACCCTTCAGTTAAGCAACTGTTACAATTTTAAGTATGGGAATGTGCTTTGAAAAGTCATTGCTTTAGTTACCAGAAATATTTACAATATTAAGTTTTTAAAATGCAGTAATTCACTGCACTTTATAAATTTAAATAATTGAGAGTTGTTGCAAAGATTCTGAAATTTAAACAAAAGTGAACCATAGGTTAGAAATTAAATGCAAAACAAAGAAGTTGTTTTAAAGAAAAACAAAGGCATTGAATTGGTCACATTTGTCCAATCTTTCTTTCCATGCACCTATGAATCTTACTGTTTGTCATACCTTCTTCCTCCTGTCTGCTTCAGCATACTTTTCTGCATTTTTGATCATGTTCTCAATGTCATCCTTGCTCAGCCCCCCAGAAGACTGGATGACAACTAGAATTGAAAAGAATTTTCAAACCTTTGATGTTTCAATTAAATTCTAATCAAAAGCATTTAAAACAATCAAGATTCGCTTAAACAACCTAGTAGAAGTTCAAGTCAGCATCGAACCAGAGTCAATATTCCAATTAGGATCCCCCCCCCTTTATTTCTATACTCGATTCAAGTCTGCATGAAAACATTAAAATGTTTCACCTCTACACTCCTTGTTAAAGTTACTATTTTAAATCACCTGAAGAAGGAGTGGTGCTCCAAAAGCTAGTGCTTCAAATTAAACCTGTTGGACTATAACCTGCTGTCGTGTGATTTTTAACTAATTTTAAAAACTGCAATCAAATTACTTAATAAATGAGTAGAAATGCATGCAGTCACTACAGTTTGAGTTACTTACTCTGCTGTTCACGACCTGTGCCTTTATCCCTTGCAGAAACATGAACAATACCATTGGCATCAATATCAAATGTAACTTCAATCTGTGGAACTCCACGTGGAGCTGGGGGCAGTCCAACCTAGCAAAAAACAGAAATAACTTGAGGTTGTTTATTTATAAATCAAGTGAATGCAAGGTCATGAATCCCAACAATCCTAAAAATCCTTATTTTAAATTTTTTATGTAGTTTGGATAACACAAAAGATTCTGATTCCAGGTGGGAACAATTCAATAGCTTGTTTTTTCCCTGCAGTTCTGTTCAAAACCTTTATAATTCTCAAACAAGCTGGAGAACATCAGCATGTCTGGCAGTACAAGTACACCCCCGATTGATTTTCACTTATACGAAAAAGATAACTGTTTCTTTGCTGTACGCCATTTCTGCTTGAAAAAGATTTCAAGCTCTACTTTTGGAAAGTGGGGGGAGACCTGTATCTGTGGGGAGAGAAACTGAGTTAATGTTTCAAGTTAGATATGACTTCTTCAGAATTGTTTTTCTCCTTCCACAGGTGATGTCAAACTGCCGAGATTCTCCAGCATTGTGTTTGCTTCAGATTTCTAGCATCCATATGATTTTGCTTTTATGACATTCAGACTTCTGGTAATACAGCAATTACAACTTGAGTCACAGTAAAAATACACAGTATGTTTGAAATAAAATGCATACAAACTCTTGCATGAAAGTAAATTTAGAGTCAGACGTAAATCTGCACTGTATTTACAGGTATTTCAACAATTATTTTCAAAATACTATGCAAATTGGTGTGACTCATATGTTCTAGCTACAAAGTGGACATATAGAACATTTTAGTTTCATTTACTTAAGATGTTAAGGTATGGATCAACGTCCCAATTTAAAAAAAAACAAATTGTGCAGTTAAGCAAGTTGATGGATCACAGCAGAACTCACCAATGTAAACTGTCCTAGAAGCTTGTTGTCAGTTGCCATCTCCCTCTCTCCTTGGAACACTTTGATTTCAACTTGCGTCTGTCCATCAGCAGCCGTAGAAAAGACCTGCCATTGATAGGAGTCAATATACAATTTTACCATGCATTTAAACTGGGAGCTTGATGTATTAAAGTCTCAAGTCATGATATTAGCATAATTATCAAGAATGCCAACTTCAAAATACATTCAACATCAATTAATGAACACCATTCACATGAAAACCTTGGTAAAATTACTGAACCCCATACCTGGCCTTTCTTTGTTGGAATTGTTGTATTTCGACCAATAAGTTTGGTGAAAACACCACCCAGGGTCTCGATACCTAGTGACAGCGGTGTAACGTCAAGAAGCAGCACATCTGTGACATCGCCAGCAAGCACTCCACCTTGAATAGCAGCACCGACAGCTACAGCCTCATCTGGATTCACTGACTTACTCGGGGAACGGCCAAATAGCTCCTGAACAGTTGCCTGGACCTACATACACAAATGCAGCATCAATCAAGATAAAGTCACTCAAAATAAATTTTTAACTTAATTTGCATGAAACATCTGTTAAAAAGTGTACAAATTAAGACAACTATTCCCAAATCATGCTCCGAGTGTTAATATCTGGAGGAATCATCTCAAACTGAACACAGCTTAACATTCTATGCTTCATTTGTTTGCATCCTGTTTTTGTACTGCCAACACCAGAAGAGGCCAAAGCTGCACCAAAAACAACCTGAATATCTTAAAGTCACTTACCTTTGGCATTCTAGTCATTCCACCCACTAGGATGACCTCGCCAATGTCACTTTTGCTGACCTCTGCATCCTGCATGGCTTTCTGGCAGGGATTAATGGTCCTCTTAATGAGATCAGCAACTATGTTCTCAAACTGAGCACGAGTGATTTTCATATTCAGATGTTTTGGCCCAGAAGCATCCATTGTTAAGTAAGGAAGGTTAATGTCAGTCTGTAAAAATACAAGGAAACATTCAGCATAAGAATAAAGAACATTGCATAGTCCCATACCGTCTGTTTATCCATTATAAGATAGGTAAGCCAATGGGAAAAAAATAGGACGCAAGCCTAGCTGTAGGGCATTTTATTCCAAGGTAGATGTCAGACTACAAGTCAGGAAAGCTGCAATCAATTTTGATAGCCTTGTTTGAAGAAGTATTAAGTGGTAAAGTAATGGTGAAAAATGGAATACACAAACTGAAGGTATATCGTTGAAATAGCAACAAATATATTTACTTATTTTACTCTAACCAAATGTTAAAAATTCCCCCAACTCCATTTGGATGGCATTTTTACACTTCCTACACCAATCAGACTGAAAACTGCTAACACAACTTTGCATTACGTAGTCATGTCAACAAGGAACTATCTTGGAAACTGAGTAGAACTTAATTCAACGTGGGAAAAACAGTCAGCATTAAATCCAATTTTCAAGATTATAAAAAACTAATTCGGATCTTTGGAAGTAAACTTTATTGAGTGAATATTTTTCAAGGGCATAGAAAAAGTATTGAACAGAACCAAAAGCAGCATTCTGCTCTCTCATAGTTGCAAAACTACATAGATGTAGTTCACTATTTGCAAGCTAATTCAATCCTTAAAATGAGAAAGATAAGGGCTGTATTAGGTTCTGGTATTATCTACTCAAGTTTTTATCTCTGTTCTCCTTTGCATTTAGAACCCTATAAATGAGTTCCCAAAATTAACATTTCAAATAATTCATACATAAGAGACTGAATCATTATCACCCAAATGTATTAAGCCTGTATATGCAGTATAAAAAATACAATTAATTGAATTAACTTCACATCCATTAATTTGTAGATTCAAGTCATACTGTCCAGAAGGCATTTTCAAAGCCTTAGACATTTGTTATCATGCTTAACTACCAACAGCTAACCCATCCTTTATACAATTTTTTTTGCAAAACAGATTAAAACTAGATTTAAAAAAGTAACAACTTTTATAACAAGTCTGTATAACTATTCCACTGGAAAGCTTTCTCACCTGAAGGGATGAAGACAGCTCACACTTGGCTTTCTCAGCAGCTTCTCTCACTCGCTGTAGCGCCATGTTGTCCTTGGTAAGATCTACTCCAGACTGAAAATTAAGTTAAGACTTTAAAGAATGCAGCATTGCAGATAAGAAGCCAAACAAGTGAGATGTAACAGGTTTGAATATTAAACTTTACAAACTTATGAGCGGAATACTAATAAGCCCAAAAGTACTTAACACATGCAATAAAATTAGACTTTTAATGCCCATACTACAGAATATGTAGTACTGGATGTCTTGAAATGCATAAAAGTGGTTAAGTTCCCAGAACCTGATCAGGTGTACCCTAGAACTCTGTGGGAAGCTGGGGAAGTCATTGCTGGGCCTCTTGCTGAGATATTTGGATCATCGGCAGTCATAGACAAGGTGCCTAGGCAAAAGTGAGGACTACAGATGCTGGAAACCAGAGTCTAGATGAGAGTGATGCTGGAAAAGCACAGCAGGTCTGGCAGCATCCGAGGAGCAGGAAAATCGACGTTTCGGGCAAAAGCCCTTCATCGCCTCCATTCCTGATGAAGCGCTTTTGCCCGAAATGTCAGTTTTCCTACTCCTTGGATGCTGCCTGGTCTGCGGTGCTTTCCCAGCACCACTCTAATCTAGACATACGCAAGGTGCCAGCAGACTGGAGGTTGGCTAACATGGTGTCACTATTTAAGAAAGGTGGTAAGGAAAAGCCAGGGAACTACAGACCGGTGAGCCTGACATCAGTGGTGGGCAAGTTGTTGGTGGAAATCCGGAGGGGCAGGATTTACATGTATTTGGAAAGGCAAGGACTGATATGGGAGTCAGGATGGCTTTGCACGTGGGAAATCAGGTCTCACAAACTTGTTACTTCAAAAAAGCTCAAACAAAGAATTGAGGAGGGCAGAGTAGTGGGCGTGATCTATACGATTTCAGTAAGGCGCTCGACAAAGTTCTTCATGGGAAACTGGTTGGCAAGGTTAGATCTCATGGTATACAGGAAGAACTAGCCACTTAGAAACAGAACTGGCTCTATGGTAGGAGACAGGAAATGGTGGTGGTGGTGGAGAGTTGCTTTTCGGACTGGAGGCTTGTCACCAGTGGGGTGCCACAAGGATCAGTACTTTTCATCATTTATATAAAATGCTTTGGATGTGAACACATGATGCATAATTAGTAAGTTTGCAGATGCCACCAAAATTGAAGGTGTAGTGGGCAGCAAAGAAGGTTACCTTGGAGTACAAAGGATCATGATCAGATGAGCCAATGGGCTGAGGCGTGGCAGATGGAGCTTAATTTAGATAAATGAGAGGTGCTACATCTTGGAAAAGCAAATCATAATCGTACGTATACACTTAATGGCAACGTCATAGGGAGTGTTACTGAACAAAGAGACCTTGGGGTGCAGGCTCATAGTTCCTTAAAAGTACAGTTGCAGGCAGATAGGATAGTGAAGGCAGCATTTGGTATGCATTCCTTTATTGGTCAGAGCATTAAGTATGGGAGTTGGGAAGTTACGTTTCAGCTGTACAGGACATTGGTTAGGCCACTTTTGGAATATTGCGGGCAATTCTGGTCTCCTTCCTATCTGAAGGATGTTGCGTAACTTTAAAGGGTTCAGAAAAGATGTACAAGGATGCTGCAAGGATTGAAGTATTAGAGCTATAGGGAGAGGCTGAATAGGCTGGGATTTTCCCTGCAGCATGGGTGGCTGAGGGGTGATCTTATAGAGGTTTTTAAAATGAGGGGCATGGATAGGATAAATAGATACGGTCTTTTTTCTTGGGTGGGGAGTCCAGAACTAAAGGACATAGGTTTAAGGTGAGGGGGAAAAAGATGTAAAAGGGACCTAAGGTGGTGTGTGTATGGAATGAGCTGCCACAGGAAGTCATGGAGGCTAGTACAATTACAGCATTTAAGAGGCACCTGGATTGGTATAAGAATAGAAAGGGTTTGGAGGGATATGTGCTGGGTGCTGACAAATGGGACTAGATTAATTTAGGATATCTGGTCAGCATGGATGAGTTGGACTGAAGTGTCTTTTTCTGCGCTGTACAATTTTATGACTCTTTGTTTACAGGGAGGCACTGAGGAAAACTAGTGTCAGCATATGAATAGGAAGGGTTTGGAGGGATATGGGCCGGATGCTGGCAGGTGGGACTAGATTGGGTTGGGATATCTGGTCGGCATGGACGGGTTGGACCGAAGGGTCTGTTTCCGTGCTGTACATCACTATGACACACCCATAAAAACATTATGGAGGGTGTTACAGGATATTGACCCAATGATACTGAAGAAGCAGTGATATATTTTCAAGTCAAAATAGCTTGGAGGAAAGTCAATGGTGATCCCATGTATCTGCTGACTTTGTCCTTCTGAACGGTAGGTGTCCTGCATTTAGAAACTGCTGTCTAAGGAGCCTTGGTGAGTATCTGAAGTGCATCTTGTAGACAATATATGCTGCTGCCACTTAGTGTTGTGATGAATGGAATTAAACTGTGGGGATATGATACCAATCAAGTGGACTGCTTTTTAATGACGTTAAGGTTAAGTGTTTTTGGAACTGCACCCATTCAGAAAAGTGCAAACTATTCCGCCACAGTGACCTGTGCCTTGCAGATGGCTGAGAGCCTTTGGGGAATCAGATGGTCTTGCAGGATCCTTATCTCAGACTTGTTTTCGTAGCATCAGTAATTATACTATGAGTTCAGTTCAGTTTCTGGTCAATGGTAACCTCCAGGATGATGGTAATGAAACCACAAGAGATGGTAAAAGGCATAGGTCGTTCAGTACCTGGAGGCTGCTTTACCATTCAAGAGAATCAGGGCTGATCTGACATTCCTCATGACCTGCATTTTCCCCATAACCCTGGATTTCCCCAACTGATGAAAAACCTATGTTCTGCCTACAAAAAAAGACCGAGCCTCCAGCTGCTTGCCACTTCAAGCCACCATCCTGGTTGTTGTGGTTCTGTTCGCCCTTCCAGCTCGGCGAACAGAACCACAACAACGAGCACCCGAGCTACAAATCTTCGCACAAACTTTGAACCATCCTGGTCCCCGGCCAACATCTCATCTCAGGCATGCTCCAGTGAAGCTCAGCACAAGCTGGAGAAAAATATCTCGTTTTCCACTTGGGACCCTTGCAGTCCTCCAGACTTAATATCAAGTTCAATAATTTTAGGACCGGAACTCTTCCATTTCCTAGCCCCCAACTCCACACACTGGGCCTTATTATCACTGTCTGCCATTACACACTATCTATTGTTAGTCACTAAAAGTCTCCATTAACATCTTTTCACTCTCCCAGCCAGATTACTATCCACTCCTTTGTCTAACTGTCCTTCTCTATCTTTGTGCTCTCCCCACACCTATCATTTACTCCTTACCCCCACCCTATCTTCTGTGCATAAAATGACGTTTTCCTCATTACCATCTGTTCTGAGGAAGGGTCACTGAACCAGAAATGTAAACGGATTTCTCTTTGCAAATGATGTCAGACCTGCTGAGCTTTTCCAGCAACAGCAGTTTTTGTTTCTGACTTACAGCATCTGCAGTTCTTTCGGTTTTTATTTAAGAATCTACCTACCTCAACCTTAAATATACACATGGACTCTATCCCCACAGTTCTGCTGCAATGAGTTACAAAGACTGACAACCAGAGAAGTTCCTCCTTACTGAGGTCTTAAATTGGTGCCCCTTTATTCTGAGATCATTGACTTCTGGTTCTAGACTCACCCATAAAGGGGACCATCCTTGCAGTATTCACCCTGTAAAACCCGTTAATAATCCTACCCTTAATTCTTAATAATCATCTTTCATTCTTCTAGCCTTCAACAAGTAGAGTCATATACCTGATGAAGGGCTTTTGCCCGAAACATCGATTTTGCTGCTCCTCGGATGCTGCCTGACCTGCTGTGCTTTTCCAGCACCACTCTAATCTAAACTTTTGCCTAGAGTTGTATACCCAGCCTATTCAGCCTTTGCTCATAAGGCAATCTCTCTATACCAGAGATTAGTAAACCTTTTCTATACACCGCCAATGAAATAATATCTTTCTGAAAACAAAGAGGCCAATACTGCTCTCAGTATTCCAGATATGGTCTCACCAGCATCTTGTAAAGTTACAGTCAGAATTCTCTATACTTCAGCTCTCTTGAAATAAAACATTAGCCTTCCTGGTTACCTGTGTGCTAGCTTTGTGTTTCATGTGCAAATCCTCCCCCCTCCAAGTCCTTTTGTGTTGCAGCTTTCTGCAGTTTCTCTCCATATAAGTAAACCTCCATGCTGTATTGAAGGATTTGGTGATATTAATACCATTGAATGTCAAAGGATCATGGTTAGATTCTCTCTTTTGAAGATGACCATTTCTTAGCACTTGTGTGGCACTGAAGTTACTTGCTAGTTGTGAATCTAAACCTAGATATTTTCCAGGCCATGCTGTATTTTGAAATGAACTGCTTTAGTATCAGTAAAATAATTGTAATACTAACAGTACTAATTCTTAGGTGAAAAAAATGATCGAAATTAAACAATGAAAGGCTAACTTAATCAATTTATTTTGTTAAATACCAAGGCAATGTCAATACGAACCTCTCTCTTGAATTCCTTAATGATGTGCTTGAGTAAGGCCTGGTCAAAGTCCTCACCTCCCAAGAAGGTATCGCCATTTGTGGATTTTACTTCAAAAACTCCTTTCTGAATTTCCAGCACAGAAATATCAAAGGTGCCACCACCCAGATCATAGACAGCAATGCTATAAAGTTCAAATGAAACAAAAACTTCCCTGAGTTAGGTCTTATGATTTTACTATATGCAAATCAACAGAATTTGCAAGCATTATTTAAACTTGAGTGAGGAATAGAATGTTAAAATATAGCTAAAATTTCCACAAGATTTTAATGTAAATTACAATACAACTTCAGTCTTTTTTTTAAAGAAATAGTATCAGCTATTCTAACAGAAATTGTCTGATGTATACCTCAGTTCCATGTACCCAAAACATTTTTCTTGTAACTTACCTAGCAAACTTCTATCCAGCCAAGTCTTGAAAGTTTAATTGACCTGCTGTCCACACCTTTTTTTTTTGGGATTGGTTTTAAATTTCCAACATCCTTTGTGAAGAAAAACTTCCTGTTTTACTCCACTAAGAACTAATACACCACTACTTGCATAGAATTTACAGAATCAGGTGAGCTAGTGCAATAGATCAATGCAATGACCACGTAAGCTGCCTTCTACCCACATAAATATATCCCACATATCTTTCCTCCTTCATGTACATAACTAGTTTTGCTTCAAATGCACTAATACCATTTGCTTCAACCAATATTCCACCTAAGCTGAGTGCATGCATAATCATGGCTGTGCAGTCAAATGATACAACAGCCACAGAATCTGTGAAGTGTTCAAGGCCAAACAAAGAAATCACCAGGTACAACACATGACATTACAGTCTGCATGCAAGAACTTTGTTGTTAACATATGAAAGTCAGGCCAATGATCCAGAGTAAAGAAATGTTGTGTAATATTTTATTGTATAAATAAACAAAAGATATTAATGGCCTATAGTTTTATACTGCCCCGAAGTCAAATCATCTTTTCTCTTATTTACCTTAACAAATTCATCATTTTACATGTCATCCCTTCTCCTGTAACAGTAAAGTATTCTAAACTGATAGTTACACTGGCAAAGGTTCGGGAATACCCCACTATAGGAGAATTTCTCTCTATTTAGCCTCAACATTTTGAGGACTTCAATCCATCACTTAATCTTCTAAGTACTTTAGGCCCTGGTGGTATTCTGGCTAATCCGCAGTGCATCCCTTTCCAAGGTCATTCGCTTTTCCAGAAACTTGATGCCCAATCCGATCGAGGTGCTATGCAATTGAAATGTAATTTCCTCCCTGCTGAATCTGAAACTCCCATAATAAAAGGGCAGGACTATATTTATTTCAAGTACGAGCAGCAGTTTTTGATTGGTATACAGGGACATCCTTGCTCCTCCATGACTGATGGGTGCTTAACATTGAAAAAATATTCAGATTTGACTCTCATTCAAAGAGAATCTTCATTCACAATGAACTCCATTTCAGGCTATGTTTCTCTGCAACTTCATGTTACCTTCAATGTCAGGATTCATGACTATTTTCTCATCTAAATCTTTAATCTTTGTGCAAAACTGAAACCTCACACCAATCAGGGAATACATCCCTAATTCCTATTCTTCAACTCTACCAATTCGGCGGGTCGGTGTGGACTTGTTGGGCCGAAGGGCCTGTTTCCACACTGTAAGTAATCTAATCAATTACTGCTATGTCCACAAGCTTACCTCCAATTCCATATACAGAGGGACGCCGTATCTGCGGGTCTGGTTACCATGGTTTCACTTACCCCCAGTTTCCCACGACCCGAACATTTAAAAGGGAATATTCCGGAACCAGGAGGCTGCTGGGAAAGTGCGTTTACCATTTAAATAAATGGGTTTGCTCCCCTCTGCAGTTTCAGCCTTCCATGATGGTTCTAGAATGCATCCCCGCGGGTACAGAGGAACTACTGTATTCCCAACTTTGCTCGTAATCCTTTGCGGTTAGCTAGAAGTATTTTATATCAATTTCTACAAATAACAGAACTTCCTCTAAAGCTTTTAATGTCATGCAATTAAACTAGATTAGTCAGAAATTACCTGACTTTCCTGTAATTTATATTAAACTCATCCATCCACCTGGAACACACACCTGTTAAATTATAGATAACATTTCCAATTTAACAATCCAAAAGCACAAATATTTTGAAAGGTCATGCTGTAAAAGTATGGAAGCAAGGAGTCCATAAATCAAAATTCAAGACACATTAGCCATTTTTCTAAAAACTAGGTATATATTTATTCCCTTTATTAATTGGTAAGGATTGCAAAGATGACCTAATCACAAATAGTCTAAACTTTTGCCTGCTTTTTAACCCACAGTATCAATGTTGGTCAATGGACGATCCTTCAGATATGCAAAATCACTACATAATAGTATCCAGAAATGGCTTCTTTACAGGATTTCAAAGTTCTCTAGTGTGGCCTATGTTCTATCACTCTGCACTAAATGTAGAGCATCCAAAGCTTCTTCTCTATTGGCTTTCTTATCTTATATTGCCAAAATCAAGGGAGTGGCTATAGTAGTACAACTTTGCAAGCCAATTTCCTACACTGAAAATAATAGCAAATGGAGGGAAGTAACGCCTCTGAACAAAGCCGAACCATGTCTTGTTATTGTTTTCTATGATACTGAAGTCTGCATTACTAACTGTAGTAGCTTGGACACAATTTCTGATAGTTAGGGGATTAATGGTGAGCAAGAAATGGATGCACTTGCAGTCAATATATAGCAGACACTGCAAGATTACAGTACAAGTGCAGGAGACAAATGGAAATGAGGGAAGTTGCAGTCCTTTCCTTTTTATAAAGGAACAAATTTGTTTATGAATTAGAAATTTTACTCTTTACGTACACTTTGTCTTCTGATTTATCTAATCCATACGCTAGAGCAGCTGCTGTGGGTTCATTGATGACTCGCAGAACGTTTAACCCAGAGATCTGTCCAGCATCTTTTGTAGCCTAGATAGGGATAGCACCATAATTACTGAAGGTGTAAATAAACGTGTCAATTTTTTGATGCAGGAAGTAACAAAATACTATGGTATAAACTTGGAATATTGTGAACATGCAGCTATTAGCATTTATAAGCACAATTAAAGTACCAAGGCCTGAAAGATCATTTTTGCGAAATTACAATCTCCTTGCACTTAAAAGTTTTCCAATGTTTAACGGGCAACATTTGGTTGAGGACATCTAACAATTAAAATGCATTTACAATGTAATGAAGCAGAGCACATTCTTCAAGAGATCGGCTTATTTCACTTCTGAAATAAAGTGCCAAGCAATCACTTAGCAAGAACAAACAAGCAAGCAGTAAATTCAAAAACAGTTAAACCAATTTAAAAATTAATATTTTGTTTTTACCTGTCTTTGAGAGTCATTGAAATACGCAGGCACTGTAATAACAGCATTCTTTGCTGTTTGTCCCAAATAACTTTCTATAAACAAAAAGTTAACATCAAAATCCTTCAATGTAACTTAATCCATGTCTACTTAAATTATATTGTAATATGAAAATGCAACATCTACTGTTGTCCAAGAATACATGAGGAAATTGATCCAAGATTTGGTCAGTATTCATTAGATAATATTGATCATATACCTAAAATAAACTATACAAACTTATTGATCACACTGAAAGGTGAAAAGCATAAAGCTGGAATAGACATAAACTGCCTGATCCTTTAATTTAGAACTGTAAAACAAATGCAAGGTTTTAAACTTGAACAGTTTCAAAGCTTCGCCTTTATTGTTCCTACCTGCTGTTTCCTTCATCTTCATGAGGACAAATGCTCCAACTTGGCTTGGAGAGTACATCTTCCCATGAGCTTCCACCCAAGCATCACCATTAGAGGCACGCACAATTTTATATGGCACATTTTTCCTACAAATAGTTTTTAAAATATAAATTATTTTTGTTGGAGAATCAAAATACTAAACTTAAGGCTATAAAGAAACATTTTTGGCTTAAAAAGGTAAAACTTACAAATCTTTCTGTACTTCAGGGTCATCAAAACGCCTCCCAATTAATCGCTTTGTGGCATATAAAGTGTTTTTCGGATTGGTTACAGATTGCCTTTTAGCTGGCATCCCAACCAAACGTTCACCATCAGCTGTAAAAGCAACTACTGAGGGAGTTGTTCTGGCACCTTCTGAATTTTCAAGAACCTAGAACCCAGCACAAAATATCTCAGCAATCAAACAGGAACACAGTAATTGGGTACTGGAAGGAAAGCTGCACAGATAGATTAAAATATTCCCATTCAGACGGGACTCTCAACATATAGCAAAGACAAGTGCCAATAAACAATACACATTCAGAATTTCCTGCTATATGATATAGCCATTACTAACTGATTTAGCTTAGGTCAGGATCTTTAACAGAAACAACCAGCAAGACAAACTGCAGATGGACTCTAGTCTATTAATTTAAGTTAAAGTTTACCACACTCCTGAGACACTAAAGGTTTCAAAGAAGATTAATATACATGTTTCCATTTAAGTACTAACTACTATTCACAAGTTGACAAACTATCTGTCATCATAGCCTCGATGCAAGACCTATTTATCTGCAATACAAAGGATTACTGTTTCTCGGAGTATAAATTTTTCAACCAATGATTCAATTTCTGGAATAAAAGAGCATGAACTGTCAGAGTATAATGGAGTATTCAAAACTGAACATGAAACACAAGATTCAGTGGAAAAAAGATGGAGGTAGGGATTAAAAAAGGAGATGTATTTGTCCCAAGAAGTTTGATGCCAGTGAAAATGTAAGGGTGGCAGAATCTTACAGTTGTGCACTATTAGAGTTGGGGAATAGTCTGCAAATTGTAGGGTACACAGACAGGATCATGCAAATGTTGGAACAATTTTAACTAGAACAGGAAAAACTGAAGCAAGATTTAATAACTTAAACTGATGGATAATTTTGAACAGGGTGAATAAGGCATGATGCCCCTCCTGGAAGAGTTGAAGACAAGGGATTATTGGTTTCCAACCATCAGCAAAGAATGGATATTTATGCAGATCGTATGCACGATGCAATGTTTTATTGCAAGGAATGACAGGGACCTTAATGCATCATTTGTGAAAATTGGTCAATGTGGAAATTAAAAGGCATTTCTGCCACATCCTTCACTCCAATCTCTTGCTTATTATTCATTTCATAGCATTAGCCGGGATATTTGAATAAGAAGGGTTTAAAGGGATATGGGTCAAATGCTGGCAAATGAGACTTTAAATTTAGGACATCTAGTCGGCATGGATGAGTCGGACTGAAGTATCTGTTGCTCTACGACAAGGTGTTTCACAAAAGGGTTAAGTTTAAGATAGAGCCCGCGGCATTGGTATAGATATAGAATTGGTTTATGGGCAGGAAACAGAGTGGTTGGCAACCTGTTGTGACCAGTGGGGTTCTATGGGCATCAGTGCCAGGACCCCAATTGTTTTCAACACATATTTAATGACTTGGAGGAAGAAAGTAAATGTACAGTAACCACATTGGCAGACAACACAAACACAGGTGGGAAGATAGGGATACAAAAAAATTTACAGTTTGATAGTTTAAGTGGAAAATGAAGTATAATATTGTCAAACATTACATTGCTCAGTTTGGAAGGGAAAACTAAACAATGGTATTATTTAAAATAGGGAAAAATGCTGAAAGCTGCAAAAAAAGAATAGGGTTACTTGAAAATAAAACACAAGAGTAGTACATAGGTGCAGCTGATAATCAGGAATGTTGGCTCTTATTTTACAGAGTTGGTGTATAAGAGTCTTACTGCAACAGTACAATGTGCTGGTGAGACTACATCTGAAGTACGTGAGCATTTTGGGGCCACTTATTTAAGAGAAAGATATCATTTCATCCAAGGAAGTTTAGAGAATGTTCAGAAGGATGATCCCTGGTTATAGAGTGATTGTCTTATGAACAAAGGTAAAACTGACTGGAACTGTACTCACTGGAGATTAAATAGAATGAGGGATCTCATTGAAAAGTTCAGGATTCTTGAGAGGCTTGACAGGGTAAATGCTGAGAGGATGCTATCCCTCATGAGCATCTAGGACCAGAGATACAGTCTTAGACTAAAGGGACACCAATTTAAGACTCACATGACCAGGGGTTTCTTCTCAGAGAGAAGAGTGTTTGGAACTCATTGCCACACACCTTGTTTATATTTAAGGTCAAGATGGATAATTCTCAATCATTTAGGGAAATCAACGGTCACAGGGAAAACACAGAAAACTGGAAGTGAGGAATATTGGATCGACCATGATTCCACTGAACGGCAGAGCAGTCTCAATAAACCAAATCCTATTTCTTATGGTCTTTTTGCTCAATGCCACATTTGATTCCAGATTTCAGCAATGCTCAGTTCAGTTTCAGCAACTCATCCTATGAAACCTACCACATATTCTATTAGAACAAGTGTTCAGAAATGCTCAGCTGGTCCATCAGAATCTTTAGAGACAGAACCTGTGAACGTTTTTAAAATACTGAAGAGTATTTCAGTACTTCACCTCAAAGACTTGGTTAAGATACAAACAACCTACCTTGGCTTGTTTGCCCTCCATTACTGCAACACAGGAATTGGTTGTCCCCAGATCAATTCCAATAACAGCACCCTTAATAGCTTCAGACCTGAAAAACAAAGTACAAGTATGGACCTGCGGTTCTTTAATAGTCATAACCCTCGATCAAAAATGGAACAATTATTCTAAGCAAGAGCTTGGCATAGTCAACACACTGATATCCAATTATAAATGAGAACTGACCCTGCACAACTCCATCTTAGCATCATCTCCTGTTACTTAACATTATTATGTATTTTAATTTAGCAACACCATAAGTCATTTAATAGTCACGCTAACAAACAAATGATTCAAAGAGGGAAATTTCAAATTCCAGTACTGTTTTAACAACACTTGCACTTACTGGAGGCTAGTTATAAGAAATAGAGCCCTTCTGTTTTGTAGAAAGGACACAAACATACATTAGACCTGTTCCAAGTTAAAATAAGCCACAGACACTTTCGAAAGTCATAGAGATGTATAGCATGGAATCTGACCCTTTGGTCCAACTCACCCATGCCGACCAGGTATCCAGACCTAATCTAGTCTCATTTGCCAACATTTGGCCCATATCCCTCCGAACCCTTCCTATTCATATATCCATCCAGATGCCTTTTAAACGTTGTAATTGTACAAGCCTCCACAACTTCCTCTGGCAACTCACTCCATACACACACCACCCTTTGCATGAAAAAGTTCCCCATCACATGCCTTTTAAAATTTTTCCCCTCTCACCCTAAACCTATGCCCTCTAGTTCTGGACTCCTACACCCTAGAGAAAAGACCTTGTCTACTTAACCTATCCATAGCCCTCATGATTTTATAAACCTCTATAAAGGTCACTCTACAACCTCCTACACTCCAATGAAAAAAAGGTTCAGTCTTTCCAGTCTATATTCATATCTCAAACCCTCCTGACAAAGCAATACTCTGGTAAATCTTTCCCAAACACTAATTTAATAATGTAACGGGGCAACCAGAACTGTACACAGAACTCAAGAAGAGGCCTTACCAACATCCTGAGTAACCTCAATATGACATCCCAACTCCTGCACTCAAAGATCTGAGCAAGGAAAATAAGCGTACTAAATGCCTTAACCACCTTGTCTACCCGTTACACAAATTGCAAAGAATTACGTACCCCTACCTCCATTCTACAAAATTACTGAGGGGCCTACCATTAATCATACAAGTCTGCCCTTGTTTGCATTACCAAAATGCAATCTCTTACATTTATCTAAATGAAACTCCATCAGCTAATCCTCGGTCCTAGCAGCAGACACCAGCATTTTGAAATCAACAAACAGATAACTATAAGTCAAGGCTACAAGTTGTTAAGCATAGAATAGTGTTTGAACTAGGAGTGTGCTATTATACATTTATAACGAATTACTACACCAGTCAGAATTTTGATGTGACATATTTAATTTACTGTGATTATCTACAAAACGAAATTAGAAGTGACAATAAGCTTCTAATAGTTACTGGCAGAGAATAACAAGATCAGTTACATTATAGAGTACATAACAAAAACTCACGCATAATTGCGCTTTGACAATGATCGAAGTACATCCTGGCTCAGTCCATTCCAATGGCCCTGTAAAATAAATATTTTAGCATTAACACTTTTCAATCATTTGCTCCTATAATTTCAGACCGCAGAGACCAATTAAACCTTTCCTACAGGAAGGGCTGTTAATTAACTCCAAACAGTATCATTTCTTGCACAACTAGGGAGCAAAGGTAAAACTATTACTCAAGATCTTTGTCAACTCAAAGTCACAATATAGTTACTCTTTCGTTTATCCCAATTCTAACATCCCTCTCCAAAATAAGAAAGAAACCAAATGACTCCTCAAAAACATAGATGACAGAAGAGAATGGTGTGGCTGACTATGCCATAGACAAGACACTGGTAGAGTGCACGAGTCACAACAGATGACACTTGAGAGTTCAAAGGCTGTTCAAATGTTAAATTTATATTCCCTAGATTTCACTCTGCCACATAAGGAACTCCTGCAGCCAGTGAGACTGTCAGTCTGGAATAATTGCCTCACTGTGTGCATTTTTTTTCTTTAATATGCCAACAAGGATCAGGATGAATCTACTCAAACTGACTTTGGATCTGAACAGTTAGTTGAGAGATTTATCACTTCAAGTCAGATTAAATTTAATACTAGCTTTAATCAAAGATGTTGCATCAGACACAAAAGTAGAGATTGCTGGGAAAGCTCAGGCAAGTCTGGCAGCATCTGTGCAGAGAAATCAAGAGTTAGCGTTTCCATTCGAGTGACCTTTCCTCAGAACCTGCCTCAAGGATGTTCCATCAGATTAAAAAAAATCACAACGCCAGGTTATAGTCCAACAGGTTTAATTGGATGCACACGAGCTTTCGGAGAGACGCTCCTTCGTCAAGTGATTGTAGAGGGCTCGTTCGTAACAGAATTTATCGCAAAAATTTGCAGTATGATGTAACTGAAATTATACGTTGAAAAATTGATTGAAGGCTTAACAGACAATGTATAATTTCAGTTACATCACATTGCAAATTTTTGCTATAAATTCTGTGTTACGATCGAGCCCTCCACAATCACCTGATGAAGGAGCGTCGCTCCGAAAGCTAGTGTGCTTCCAATTAAACCTGTTGGACTATAACCTGGTGTTGTGTGATCTTTAACTTTGTACACCCCAGTCCAACACCGGCATCTCCAAATCATCAGATTATGGCCGATTCACACTTTACTTACAGTTTATTGGGGGTAGGGTGGCAGGGGGAAAGAGATTCCCACTCTACTGTGTAAAGTACCTTCATCATTTCACACAAATATCCTAAAACTAATATATTTCCGTGCTCTAGATTTCCCAGAGAAAGTCGTGTCGATCCTATCAAAGCATCGTCTCTGTCAATCACCAACCTTCCATATTCAAGGGCATAAACGACAAATTTGAGCAACCGCTCCCCACTCACAATGTGACCCTCGATGTTTGGATGGTTCTGCTTAAAGGGGAAGGGGGAGACAGGGAAGGCGCTCGGGTTTAATCCAGGCCCCGGGATCAATGGTTGGTGGGGATCCACGTGCGAAGGTGAAATCGCCCGGAAACGAGGAGGTTGGCCCGGGGGTAAGAGGGGCAGAGCTGTCTCACGTCTCCGGGGTTCAGAGAACGGCCAGGCTGAGAGGGGTGTGTTGAAGGTCAGGGGTCGTGAAAGAGAAAAAACGGAGGAAAAGGAGATAAATAAAAGATGAAGAGGAGAGGGGAAGAGAAAAAAAAGATAGAGGGGCCGGGTCGGATGGGAGTGAGGGGGATGGAGAGGGACAGAGGCCTAGGCCCAGAGTCAGGCCTCGGCGTCGCCCTCTCTCCCGCGCCCCGGCATCCCTCCCCAGCGTGTACCATCTTCCCCCTCCTCCGAATCGGCTCCGGAGGGAAGGGGGGGTTGTTGTCCGCGGGCTCGCGCTCCGGCAGGCTCTGGGCAGGCGCGGCGGCTCGAGCAGCTTCTGGAAGATTCCGGCGGCCCCACGTGCTCAGTGCCGGGTGGGGGCGGTCAGGGAAGGACCGGCTGCAGTGCCCTCCCCTCCGGCTCTCACCGGCAGCGCGCTTCTTTCCTCGTCCCCTCGGTGTCGAACACGAAGCGGGCCCTCGGGCAGGCGCAACGACTGAAACGGCTCGGGATTCGAGGGAAGCGAACGTTGTGCTCGGTATGTTCAATTCTTTTTTAAAAAAACATTTATCAGACAGGCGCCGGATGGGCGGCTCTGGGTCCTTGCGCATGAAGGTGACAGGACGTCAGAGCATTGCAGGGAATTTCATCAGGCGCCACCTGGGGGTCAAAGGTTACTACTTAGGGGTCAGAGGTCAACCATCAGGAGGTCAGAGTACTACAGGGAGTTTTATCAAGCACCACTTAGGGGTCAGAGGTCAACATCAAGAGATCAGTGTATTACAGGGAGTTTCATCATAAACCACCTGAGGGTCAGGGGTCAGTGATCATCAGGAAGTCAGTATTGCAGGAAGTTTCATCAAGCAACACCTGAGGGTCAGAGGTCAGCATCAGGAGGTCAAAGTATTGCAGGGAGCTTCTTCAGGCACCACCTGAAGTTCAGAGGTCAGCCACAGGAAGTCAGATTATTGCAGGAAGTTTCATCAGGGCAGCACCAGAGGTTCAGATGTTACCACCTGGGGATTAGAGGTCAGCAAGAGACAGCATCTAGGGGTCAGGTATCAGGAAATCAAAGTTTTGCAGGGACTTTCACCAGGTAGTGTCTAGGGGTGGGGGGAGTCAGGGGTCAGCATCAGGAGGTGAGATTGTACCAGGGAGTTTCATCAGGTAGCAGCAGAGAGTCAGAGGTCAGCACCAAGAGGGCACGGGTAGGTACCAGTAGCATCTGGGGTTGAGAGGTCAGCAGCTTGGGGCATCAAAGATCTGCATCACTTTTGCTATGTACACAAATGCATTTACGTCCCTTCCAAGGCTGGATACACCCAAAAGATGAACCTGTCTTGTGATTACACACAAGTCAGACATCAGCTTTGTTTTTACTTGGAGACTGCCCTCATTCTTCACCATTTTAAAGTTGAAATAAATTATTGTCACTTAATGTGACTCTTTCCTTTCGGTTCACCCTCACATCAGATTCAGGCGATTCTGGTTCAAATCACGCACCATGACTTAAACACAGAAATCTGAGTTGACACTCCTGTTCATGCCCTATTCCATTAGAGTTACAGTGCTATGTTTCAGATGAACTGCAAAATCAAGCTTGCAAAATATTCCTCCATGTGTATAATAAAAGACCCATGGCTCTACATCAAAAACACTGCAGTTATCTGGAGGTCAAAGTATTGCAGGGAGTATCTTCAGTATCTTTACCAATATTTTGTCACTTCAATCAAAATACACAAAAAGACTTTCATTATCATAGAACATAGAATATTACAGCGCAGTATGAGCCTTTTGACCCTTGATGTTTCATCGACCTGTGAAACGAATCTAAAGGCCATCTAACCTACATTATTCCATTATCAATCATATGTCTATCTATGACCATTTAAATGCCCTTCATGTTGGCAAGTCCACTACTGTTGCAGAAAGGGCATTCCACGCCCTTACTCCTCTCTCTCTGAGTGAAGAATCTACCTCTAACATCTGTCCTATATCTATCATCCCTCAATTTAAAGCTTTGTCTCCTCGTGCTAGCCATCACCATCAGAGGAAAAAGGCTCTCACTGTTCACCCTATCTAATCCTCTGATCATCTTGTATGTCTCTATTAAGTCACCTTTTATTTTATAGATATTTTTATTAGAAATTTAACATTTTTACAAGTTTACAAAAATAAACAATACTCTCAAATATAAACATTGATATACAATTAAATCAAATATATAATAGCCAAAATTTAACAAAAGAAGAAAAAAAAAACAAAAAAGAAAAAAATACTAAACTCAACTATCTACTAATCTAGAAGCGCAGCAGGTCAGGCAGCATCTAGGGAACAGGAGAATCGACGTTTCGGGCATTAGCCCTTCTTCAGGAATGAGGAAAGTTTGTCCAGCAGGCTAAGATAAAAGATAGGGAGGAGGGACTTGGGGGAGGGGCGTCGGAAATGTGATAGGTGGAAAAAGGTCAAGGTGAGGGTGATAGGACAGATTGGGGTGGGGGCGGAGAGGTCGGGAAGAAGATTTATCAGGACATAGTGATCAAAAATGGTGTGTTTTGGCTTGTGCATGAGATGAATTTTCATAGACCAGCTGCCATATCTCACGAGGGTAGCAATCTAATCTCATTTTCACTGTCTTATCAATATAGTCAAGACTGCTTAAACAGGAGGTGCAAGACTTGCGCCCACACCTCCCCTCTCACCTCCCTCCAAGGCCCCAAAGGAAACTTCCATATCCGCCACAGATTCACCTGTACCTCCACACATATCATCTATTGCATCCCCTGTACCCGATGTGGCC
>NC_057723.1:75273591-75283983 GCF_004010195.1 Chiloscyllium plagiosum
GTCGTGCTTCTGCAGCGCGGCCGAGAGTGAGTCCCATCGATTTCGGGACTCCTCGATAAAAGCATCGATCTTCGCGTCCAGCTTGGAGATCATCTCCACAAGGCTTGTCACTGTAGGTAAGTCCCCCGGGGCGGCTGTGGACGCCTCTGCTGCAGCTGGAGAGGGTAGGGGAGGGGTTCCTGCTTGCTGAGAGCTGCGGGCTCCCTTCCCTTTGGTAATTTTTACTAAATATTAGATTGTTTAAATGTAATACTAAGCAACTAATTAAATTAAACAGCTATTATGAATGATTTGGTGAGTGTGATGGGGGTGGGTGACCCACTTTACCCAAGTCTTGGGAAGAACCCTATTAACCTGGGTGACAACCTTCTGGGATTTATGCACACGGACACAGATCTCTCTGTTCATCCACATTACCAGGAATCTTACCATTAGCCCAGTACTCTGCCTTCCTATTACTCCTTCCTAAGTGAATCACCTCACTTTTGAGCATTAAACTCCATTTGCCACCTCTCAGCCCAGCACTGCAGCTTATCTATGTCCCTCTATAACCTCCAACATTCTTCAGCACTATTAAGTCCACCAACTTTAGTGTCATCTGCAAATTTACTAACCCATCCTCATCCAGGTCATCAAACAGCAGTGGCCCCAAAACAGATCCTTGCGGTACACCACTAGTTACTGAACTCCAAGTTGAATATTTACCATTAACCACCACTCTGTCTTCTTGCAGCGTGCCAATTTCTGATCCAAAGCGCTAATTCACCGTCAATCCCATGCCTCCATATTTTCTGCAGTAGCTAACTGCGATGAACCATATCAAACGCTTTACTGAAATCCATATACACCACATCACCTGCTTTACCCTCATCCACCAGTTTGATCACCTTCTCAAAGAACTTTGAAGGATTTTTGCCCAAAACATCGATTTTCCTGTTCCTCAGATGCAGTCCAACTGCTGTGCTTTTCCAGCACCACTCTAATCTCCAGTATCTGCAGTACCAACTTCTGGCCCTAATCCTACTCTAGTCATTCTTTTATTCCTGACATACCTGTAGAAAGCTTTAGGGTTTTCCTTGATCTTACCTGCCAAAGATTTCTCCTGGTTCTTAGCTCTTTCTTTAGGTCATTCCTTGCTAACTTTCAAGCACCCTAACTGAGCCTTCAAGTCTCATCTTTACATAAGCCTCCTCTCTTGACAAGAGATTCAACTTCTTTAGTAAACCAATGTTCCCTCACTTGACCACTTTCTCCCTGCCTGACAGGTACATATTTATCAAGGACACGCAGTAGCTGTTCCACATTTCAATTGTGCCCATCCCCTGCAGTTTCTTTCCCCATCCTGGAGATGTGTTGAGGTACAGGACTGGAAGCTGATATAGAATCTTTAGTGGAGATTGGACGAGGAGGAATGTAAAAGAGAAGGTGGTGTTGCAAGATCAGTCAAGGAGTCAAGCACTGCAGTGAGGAGAAATGATATCTTGGAAGGTTTCTCAAATTTCACTATATGGGTGGAACTTAAAAACAGAAAGTGAAATCATTTTGCTGCTAATGTAGTATAGATTCCCAGTGAGGGAGACAGAGAAAGAGAAAGATGGATACGTAGTCAAAAGGAGTATCTTGACAGGCATGAATAGGAGGCGAACAGAGACAGAAATCGCATCTGGGTAATAAGTAGTGGGTCTAAATAAGGATTAGGAATCGGTGCAGGTTTGGTGGGCCAGAGGACCTGTTCCTATGCTGTATTGTATCTTAAGTTTTTTTTAAATAAAGAGTAATTAAAGGAGGGGATTTCAACATCCCGAATATTAACTGGGATAGACAAAGCCTGGAATACTAAGAGGGGACAGAAATCTTAAAATGTGTCCAGGAGAGCTTTTTAAGTCAACATATAGAAGCTCCTATAAGATGGGTTGTGGTACTAGACTTAAATTTTAAGTTCTTATGAAGGTGACGGGTGGGACCCACTAAACCACAGAATCTTGGATTTCAATAGATGTACAGGATCAGTTGAGGGAAAAAAATGCAACTTAGGGTATATACCAAAGTCTTAGAATAGCAAATGCTCTTGAGAATTACAGAAAGTTCAGGACGTGGTTTAAAAAATACATTAGGAGAGTGAAAATGGGACATGAAAATACACTGGTGGATAATGTTAAGAAAAATGCAAAGGCATTTTAAGAGTATATTAGGGTAAAAGAATAACCAGGGAAAGAGTAGGCCCTTTAAAGACCAAAGTGGCAATCAGAGTGTAGCCAGAAGCTGTAGCTTTAAATTATTACTTTGCATCTGTACTTACTAGAGAATGATAATGTAGATATAGAATTGGAGAGGGGTTCTGTGAGGTATTTGAAAATGAATTAGTATGGAGAGAGAATTATTTACGATTTTAGGCTTGAAGATGAATAAATCCTCAGGCTGCTGTGGGAGTCAGTGGAGATTGCAGGGACTTTGACATTAATTTTCAAATCCTCTCTGGCCAAAGTAGGGATGCTACAGGGTTGCTAATGTCAAAAATCCTAACATATTAATTGAGAAGGGCAGTAGGGTTGCACCAGGAAGCTACAAGCCAGCGAGTCTAATATCTGTGGAAGGGAAACATTTTGGAAAACAATTAGGGACAGAATCAATCTGCATTTGGAGTGTCAAGGATGGTCAGCATGGCTTTGTAAGGGACAGATAACGTTTAATAAAGTTGACTGAATTTTTTGATGAGGTACCTACGTGTTCAAGCAGTCCTGGTTGTTAACAGGTTGTGTTCTTAAGTCCATTCACAAGTTGAATTGTACGCAAATCAAAACACAATGCAGGACAACATGTAATAGTTGTTCATAAGTACAGGAAACATTTATAAGTCAGATCTTTAAAATTATATCCATATAGGATAATGTTCATAAGTAGAAGCATTCGTAAATCAGGGAACCCCTGTAGTGCAATTGATATGGTCTACGTGAACTTCAGTAAGGTTTTTGAACCAGTCTGCCATGCAAGACTGTGTAAGAAACTAACAGCCAATGGGACCAAGGGAAATTTGGCAAATCAGATCCAAAATTGGCTTAGTGGCAGGAAGCAGAGAGTAGTGGTCAAAGACTGTTTTAGTGACTGGAATCCTACGTCCAGTGGATTCAGTGCTGGGTCCCTTGCTGTTTGTTGTCCACTTTAATTATCTAGGCACAAATATCAGAGCTACGATTGGTGAGTTCACAGCTAATGCAAAAATTAGTGGTGCAGTAAATGGGGGGGGTCCTTAAGACTACAGGACAATATAAACAAACAGTCTGGTCAGATGAGCTGAAGTCCAAATAAGCTTTAATCCTGAAAAGAAGTGTGAGGTGACACATTTTGGAAGGACCTACCAGGCAAAAAAAAGTACACACATTGAATGATAGGACCCTCAGAAATACAAGAGGATGAAGGGAACTTGCATGTGCATACTTCTAGATCTTTAAAGACAGTAAGAGAAGTGGATAAGGTGTTTAAGAATCAATATGGGATATTACCTGGACTGAAATAATTCATCTATTAAGAGAAGCTGGGCTTGTTTTACTGAGAGCAGAGTAGGGGAAACTGATTGAGGTGTACAAAGTTCTGATGGGCATGGACAAGTAGGTAAATGGACAGAACCTCAACTTGAGCTACAAATCTTCTCAAAACTCGCTAGGTAGATAAAGAGAAACGTTCCCCTTTAGAAGAAGGTCATAACTTTAATGTAAGCAGGGGATTTGAGAAAACACTTTCACTCAGTTGCAAATACAACTTGTTCTGCTACAACACAACAGTTATGTTCTTCTGCAACCTAGCAGTATGGGAATTGCACTACAGAAAACCACTATAGCCATTCAGTAGAAAGTCTGTGTTATCCAAACAACGTTCACAATTCCTCAAATCACATTGCCAATTCTTGCTGATGAAACATGCATATTAGGAGATCCGCCTGCATTTGGAATTTATCATCCAAAAAGCCTGGATAAAAGGCTAGAAACCTCAAACTATTTAGATGAACATTTGAAAAGGCCAGGTCATGGGAGAATATAGGCTACAAGCTAGAAAATGTGATTGGAATAGATTAATATTTGATGAGTGGACAAACACAATGTGCTGAAGGACCACTTCAACTGCTAGAGAAAATCTGGCCATCTACAATTCTGCTTCTAGAGGAGTTGCAAAAATCCTCAAAGTACATAATTAAGTTTAAAACAGAAGTGTGTAATGGGCAAGACACTAAAACAGATGGACGTTTTAAACTACATTCAATAATTTTGAAAATTAAGCAGCGTTTCAGCCCAAAACAAAACAACATGCTGGGAATCAAATAATGATAAGTGCTGGAACTTAGCTGCAAGTCTGGCAACACCTAGAAAGAAAAGTCAACTATTTATTCTACCATAAATTCTGCTTGATTTGCTGAAAATTCCTGCATCTGCTGTTATATTCCAATTTTATCACTGCTATATATCGCCAGGAATGGCAAGTTTGAATATTAAAAAAACAACTTTCCAATCAGAGACTTATTTTCACAGCAGCACAGGAGGCTGGGGTCACTGTATTGAGGTTTAAAATCATGAGGGGCATAGATACAAATTTTAAAAAAAGAGGGCATGGGGCAATCTTAAAAAGAAAAGGTTCACGAGTGGAATGAGCTACTAGAAAAGTGATAGATGCAGCTACAATTACAACATGTCTGTGTTTTTCTCTCTCCTTGTGGGTATAACTCAGATTGAGGAGAAAAAAAATTGGAGGTCATTACCTTGTGGCATTCTTTTCTCAATAATGCAGTCTCTGCTGCTTTCTGTAATTTGTTCAAGGCAGAGGTTATATTGATTTTGATGGATAGTAAGCAAAAGGGTTATGGGGAACAGAAGAAGGTGAAGATAGACTTTAACCAGATCATTGATCTTAGTGAATAGCTACTCCTGTTCCTAAATTCCCAAACATCAGTCTGCACCAAATCAGAAGTGCTATGAAATCCAACTTCGGGAGAAAGATGCTCATTGAATGCAAGAACAATTCATTAAGATGACATTTTTATTCTGGGTACATAAAACCTGAAAGATGTACCCTAAACATTTCCACCAATGATGAAAGTCATTGTGAAATTTTAGTAGACAGGCATTTTTAAAGGCAAATAAGTTTGGAAGAATTTAAATTAAAAATGTTCCATATGTTCTTAAAACATGTATTAAACACTTCAAAACTTTTCTAAATGTTACAGTTCAGTGTAACTAGACACTAAGTCATTTAAAGTTGTCACCCATTTGCTAGCTCTGCCTTCCTGATCCAAATCAGGAGCAATATTTACTGAACAGCAATAATGAGCAAGATCAACAGGAAGACCCCTGAATGAACTAGGTATCTATAACATGTCTGGCACGGATATTTGCTGACCCCACAAAAGAAAATTTGATGGTAGTGAATTGAATATTCAAACCCAAATGCAAATGGAAGCAGCTTCAAAAATCTATTGATGCCTAACCAGGTTCATAAATGCCAAGTTTACTCCATATTTCAGGAAAAGCAAAAACAAATAAATATGCATGAAGTGCACAAACTTCTTAAAGACAGAGGTGAACAGAGTAACTTGGATAACAAAGGGCTTTACTAAGCCAACCATGTTATTTTCACACTTCATCAAGGCATTGCAATATATTCCAAAGATAGGAAACAGGTGAATTTCCCGTTGGTTTGAATTTACTGCAAATTCTTTCGCAATAATGTACTGTCACAAATTCAATGTTTAAAAAAAGTTCACATTGAAATGGGTTCCAGATGCTTCTTGCACCTATTATTTCAGCTGTTTAATGATGTCATTGGCAGAGTTTAAGAGTCCCAGGAAGTAACCATCTGTCTCACCCTCTTTCTGTTCTTCAGCAGCCAGTCCCTCATACTCTGATTGGAGCATGTCCAGCAAGGAACTCAGGCCCTGTATAGCCTGGTACTCGCTCCTACAGGATGAGATCATAAGGTTCATGGTCCGTAAAACTTTTTCCCTCGTGTCATGTTCACTGGATGTCAAGAGCTTGGGAACCATCGTGCACCAGTCCTGTTCCAGCATAAGAGGCAGCAAATTAAGCTCATCATATTGACGACATTTCTCCTGGTGTGGAACACTATCATCTTGTGTCCCTTGGATAAGTTTCTGCGAAAGAATTCAAACTAGATTGAATATTCACTCAGCTGGAGTTAATAATCAAGCTACAGTAAATTACTTGCCTTGTACTTCAGCTCAAAGTTTTGACCACATTTAAAAGTGCAAGATTACAGTTTGCATTGGAACAAAAGATTTGTGAAAGCAAACAACTGTCCTCAACTAGCTCATTATGCATCTTAACATTAACCCGCATCTACAATTTGTGTCAACAATCCAAGAGAGCAGAATTAAGAATACTAACAAAAAGCAGCAAACTGGATGTGACTTTAACATTGTTAAACTGGAAAAAAAGTTGAAATCATTGTGGAACAAATGACTCAAAACAAGAATAGAAAGTGGTGACTGTTAGGAGTCAGAATTGTATACATGATTAAAAAGTCAGCATGATGCAAATTCCAGTTTTTCCAACACTAAAATTTAGTCTGTTTCCTCACCTTCTCCATGACCATGTCATAGAGCAAAGTCATGATTCGAAGACGCAGGGACTCCATTCCCTTTGCCTGAAACAGCTGCCCAAGTATCTGCAAGCCTCCAAGTTTCAAAAACTGTTGCTGAGCAAATGGAAAATGGCGCAACAATGATGAGAACGCAAAGAGAGCCTGAAAAAAAAAGCACAAATAAGGGAGACATTTTACCCATGGACACTTTTGGAAAATCTACAGTTCTTCTCCCTCCTTACTTTTCCAAATTACAACTTCCCACTGCCTTGGGGTTTTGGCTCCCTGTTAAAATAAAAAAAAAAGGGCATTATAGTTGAAAGGTTTCTTAGTAGTCTACTAACTTTCCTTTTTAAGAGTTCAAATCAATTGTCCTACAGAATTAGCTCAACTTGAAAATGGTGTTCAGATTAAACATTCTGTATTCCACCAATGGGCCCTTAAACTTGACTATAAAAGGGAGGGTATCATGAAGTGAATATGTAAAACTGGAACCCAGTGTGGGGAGGCTAACTGGATACCAGCTTCTACCTAAAACAAGGAGTAGGAGAGAGGAAATTGTGCTTCAGTTCTGTAAGTCAGATCTGTTCTTGAGTAATGCCTTAAGTTTTTGGCACCAATAAAAAAAGCTTTTCTGATTTTGGAGTTCAGTGCATACTTATGAATTAAATGGCTTAAAATGTTAAACTGAGGGGGTAGACAGTGAATCTGGTATATGGGTATATACAGGAAAACCAATTCATCTGGTGTTTAAATCCAGAATGAGGGGCAGCATTTAGATTTGATGCAGCCATATACATATAGTGAAAATGTAGAATCCTGCATGCCAAAATGTTGAGATGTCTGAAAATGTTAGCACTGTGCTAAGCAATATCTGTCAGACATGGCTGTTAGGGGATCTGGAACAAAGACAGTTAAATGTAGTTGGAGGTACAAATTAACCATAATCTAATTGAATGGAAGAAAAGGCACAAGGAGTTATTTAGCCTACTTCTACACCATTCAAATCCAAATCAAAGATTGAGTAATGAGTTTTTTTTTCCCCAAATGAGTTGATAACCTAACAGTGGGAATCAGTCTCATGGTCTTTCAAGCCGATTGCAAGACCAAAAAGCAATACTTAAAAAATGGTGCTGTCTTATGAATGCACTTCAAAGTAACAGGAATCAAGAGTTACTTGTGCTTAAGAAATGTACCTAACTTTGATCATTCTTTCTTCCCTTCCCATAACATAAAATGAAAATTTACATCCTTAAACAGGCTTGTGTACATTTTAACATTAAGCTATTTTTTTTTTAAACTGACGTTTGTTTTTGAGCAAGTAGTTCAATAAACAAGCCACAACCTTGGCCTTGCTAGAGATTCACCTTCATCAGCTGAAAATTGGAAATTTTCTTTATCCATACCTTTTTCTTCATTGCCATTGATTGATCCGTTGCCAACAATATCAACAATTTCTGTAGAGCCCCAGCTTCTATCGCCTCAATCTGAACTTTTGGGTTGCTAACAAAAAATCAGAAACAGTTTTAACATAAGATAGATTCTCAAATCCTGTTGCATTAAGGGAAATATTTGCATGATCAGAGTACTGAAAAGTAGACTGGAGATCATTTATACAAATTACATAGAAGTTCTTGATAAATAGCATAGATTTATTAGGCTGGAAAAATACAATGCGTCACAAAACAAGTTTGGTAAGAAATCCAGGGTCAAAGTAGTTAAAGGTAAGCACATAATATATACAGTGCAGAGTGATAATGCAGTCTCCACTGGTACACTTAGAGGCCTTACCAGAAGAGCTAGAATATATCACCTCCACATTTTGAAAGGAAACCCAAATTTAAAAAGTTGATTTTCATTAGACATTGGCCCCTTTAAACAAAAGAGGTTGTACATTAGTTAATTTGTTCATTATTTCTTGTTTACTTGAAAGAACATGCACAAATAGTGGAATCTTTATCTCAGCTTGTCTCAAAAGGGCTTTGCAGCTCAAAATACATTTAAAAAAAAAAGTGTAGAGAAATGCATCTGCAAATTTGTACACTGGAAGGTTACAGAAAATAGCTGAAAATGTGTTGCTGGAAAAGCGCAGCAGGTCAGGCAGCATCCAAGGAACAGGAGAATCGACGTTTCGGGCATAAACCTGAAGAAGGGCTTATGCCCGAAACGTCGATTCTCCTGTTCCTTGGATGCTGCCTGACCTGCTGCGCTTTTCCAGCAACACATTTTCAGCTCTGATCTCCAGCATCTGCAGCCCTCACTTACAGAAAATAGCATTAAGAATAATAACTAAATCACTTATTTTATAGTGGTGTTGGTTCAGTGATAAATAAGGACCAGAATATCAGAGAGGACCATCCATCCTTCCCCAAATATAGCACAATATATTGTACATTTGAGAGAGAATAGGCAGGCCTCTATTTGACTTTACAACCTAAAAAAACATATTTCAGTAATTCCCCCAGTACAGAACGATCATCAGCTTGATCATTTAATCAAACCTCAGGAATGAACCTCAAACTCATAACCTAACAAGAGGGGAGAATGCTACAACTGAACCAAGGCAGATGATTTACTGGCAAAATACAGTGTTTCAAGTACATATATCTTAATGGTGAGAATTAATTTATTTGTGGCAAGGATAACTCAGTGAATTACTCACCATTATAATTTGATGCAGACTTAATACCTTTGTGAATCTGCACTCAGCTAGTCAAGCATTTGTGACATTTATATTGTTAAAGCCAATGAAAGCTGCTGTCAGTTAGGCCTGATACTTAATGGCACAAGGACGTTTGTAAAATGATGATAAACGCCAAAGGAAATAAACAGTCTCACCATAGAGTCATAGAGATGTACAGCATGGAAACAGACCCTTCGGTAAACCCGTCCATGCCGACCTAGATATCCCAACCCAATCTAGCCTCACCTGCTTGCACCCTGCCCATATCCCTCCAAACCCTTCCTATTCATATACCCATTCAAATTCCTCTTAAAATGTTGCAATTGTACTAGCCTCCACCACTTCCTTTGGCAGCTCATTCCATACCCGTACCACCCTCCGTGTGAAAAAGTTGCCCCATAGGTCTCTTATCTTTCCCCTCTCATCCTAAACCTATGCCCTCTAGTTCTGGACTCCCTGAGCCCAGGGAAAAGACTTTGCTTATTTACCCTATCCATGCCCCTCAATTTTGTAAACCTCTATAAGGTCACGCCTTAGCCTCAGACGCTCCAGGGAAAACAGTCCCAGTCTGTTCAGCCTCTCCCTATAGCTCAAATCCTCCAACCCTGGCAACATCCTTGTAAATCTTTTCTGAACCCTTTCAAGTTTCACAACATCTTTCCGATAGGAAGGAGACCAGAATTGCATGCAATATTCCAACAGTGGCCTAACCAATGTCCTCACAGCTGCAACATGAGCATAAGTCCTGCTAAGATTTGATTTCCCAAAATGCAGCACCTTGCATTTATCTGAATTAAACTCCATCTGCCACTTCTCAGCCCGCTGGCCCATCTGGTCAAGATCCTGTTGTAATCTGAGGTAACCCTCTTCGCTGTCCACTACACCTCCAATTTTGGTGTCATCTGCAAACTTACTAACTGTACATCGTTGCTGGCATCCAAATCATTTTATGTAAATGACAAAAAGTAGGGGACCCAGCACCAATCCTTGTGGCACTCCACTGGTCACAGGCCTCCAGTCTGAAAACCAACCCTCCACCACCACCCTTCGTCTTCTACCTTTGAGCCAGTTCTGTATCCAAATGGCTAGTTCTCCCTGTATTCCATGAGATCTAACCTTGCTAA
>NC_057723.1:75284080-75300629 GCF_004010195.1 Chiloscyllium plagiosum
GTCAGACTCACTGGTCTATAGTTCCCTGGCTTGTCCTTACCACCCTTCTTAAACAGTGGCACCACGTTTGCCAAACCCCAGTCTTCTGGCATCTCATCTATGACTATTAATGATACAAATATCTCAGCAAGAGGCCCAGCAATCATTTCTCGAGCTTCCCACAGAGTTCTCAGGTA
This sequence comes from Chiloscyllium plagiosum, assembly GCF_004010195.1. Classification (NCBI taxonomy): domain Eukaryota; kingdom Metazoa; phylum Chordata; class Chondrichthyes; order Orectolobiformes; family Hemiscylliidae; genus Chiloscyllium; species Chiloscyllium plagiosum. The sequence goes on from NC_057723.1 coordinate 75,284,257, forward strand.
CACCTGATCAGGTCTGGGGATTTATCCACCTTTAACTGTTTCAAGACATCCAGCACTTCCTCCTCTGTAATCTGGACATTTTGCAAGAGGTCACCATCTATTTCCCTATATCTTCCATATCCTTTTCCACAGTAAATACTGATGCAAAATACTCATTCAGTATGTCCCCCATTTTCTGCGGCTCCACACAAAGGCCGCCTTGCTGATCTTTGAGGGGCCGTATTCTCTCCCTAGTTACTCTTTTGTCCTTAATATATTTGTAAAAACACAAACTAGGTTAGATATTTTTTTGAAAAGATTAAAGAACTTTTATCAATCTCAAATTTGAAGAGTTCACTGTTTTCTTTTGTTACTACCTCCATTTTTCTCCATCTTTGAACTACACGAGTATAGAAGATAAACCTCTGGCTGTGTCAGTGTTCCCAGAGAACCCCACTGATTTCCAGAATTACTGGCTCAAAAAAATTAGAGCAGCTGAGTAAAGATTTATTTCTTAAGCTGTGGGATGTCTAGTCCAACCAAATTATTGGCCAATATTGTTAAGCAGGAAATACTCAGATCTGAGGAGAGTAAAATAATTAACATTTTCAGGTGATGAGAAGTCCTTAATAGCAAACATCAACTAAGTTCTTTCTTTATAAATGCTGCAACACCTGGCAAATATTTCACTTTTATGCTATTTTTAAGCTATGAAGTCTGCTTCTAGTCGGGTTTCGCATGTTTCCCCCAGTGATGCCCAATGTAAAGCTCAGAGATTGTCGAGTGTTGGAGTAAGACTACCTATGGAGAGGGAGTGGTGAACAACTGAAAAATGAGTGAAGGGGAGAGATGCAGCACTGCAGCCGTTGCTACATCGGTGCTCATGGCCCCAAAGATTTCGGGTTGCAACCCTAGCTAGGATCCTGACCGCCTCCCCCACCCAATTTGAGAAGATGACCAACAGAGGTGCTTGAATAGTTCTATTTTACATGAAGTTTGCTGTAGTTGCATTCTGTAGACAGTACGTCCCTCCAAGATTTCAACAGACAAGTCATTACCCAGAGAGTGCAGATCCCAGCACAAAGGCAGCATGCTCCTGAATACGGGGTTCGGTGGCATTTAGTGCCTTGATCACAAGTTGCAACCCCCCAATGGACATCAGATGTTGGGCATTGTCCACCTAGGAATAACCATAATACAAAATGTCAAGTCTCCCTTCCAATTCCCAACAGTCATGTGACACACAAACTTTTGCCAGTACCTGATGGACATAGTATTCCAGGTCGTATAGAGCAGCAACCTTATCCTCCAGTGTCGCACCGGAGCTGTTGAATTTGCTGACAAGTTTATTGATTATTTCCATATCAGTCTCCATTACCACATTCATGGCTTCAAAATCTGCCATCAGTTCTTTGATTGGGCGGAATGTCTCACGTAGCTTCTCCTGATGACCCTCAAAAAGAAACATGACATAAACGTGGACTTTACTGTAGCTCTAAGCACGAATTCCTCTCCCAACCCCACTCCCCTTCAAAGAAAAACCTGTTCAACTAAATTTTTAGTCAGCTGTTTCAAGGCATATTTTGGTTCACTGTAGAATTTTGTCTCAGACTGTCAAGGACTTTACTACACTATGTTAATGTCAGAGTAATATTCAATGTTCATTATGCATTTGGGATAAAATACAGATTTAGTCCATTTCAGCAGTACTACTGACAGTACATTTCAATGAAAGTCAATGTAAACCTCAAAATATTCATATTTCCTAGAATGGGTCACCCCATTCAGCCGTTTGTTCACCCACTTCCTCATATGTACTCCTAACACTGACAGTGGCACAGCCACTTAAATGCCTAACTAAAGACCACCTCCCATATCTTCAAGCATTTTGTCCAAGTTGGGGACATCAAGCATAGCAAGCAAAAACAATAGAATCACTGGCAGTCTCCCAATAGGTTCCTGGGGAAAAGGAAAGGGTCCTCCGGTGTGGTTGATCCAGGGCAAGCACCTCAGCTAGAACATACCCTTGTTTCCATACAACTCAGTAGAAAGTGTCCTCTCCTTCATACTGCAGCCCCAGCAGTAGCCCCCTCCAACAGTGGCACTGCTGAGCATCCAGTTCAGATTAGGTTGAAACTCTGGAGGGCACATTCAACCTCCTTTGGATGGTGACCCAAATAACAAATGCCACCTCTGCTTTCTGCTGGGGATGTGGTTAACTCCTGCTTTCAATCCCAGCAGCAAGGGTTCGCAAATGGAGAAAAATTCAGCCCATAGCATTTTTCACTCCCAAAAATCAGAAAATGGTGGCAAAGCTTATTTCTGTTTCAACCACAATAGCAAAATGATAAAGCTTAGTTAGATTTGTTTTTTTTTTTAAAATATAGCTAATCAAGCATAAAAACAAAAGGAGGGGTGGATAGAATTTCAGCTTGGGAAGACATTTATATGTCAGTTGAGCTGAACACAAACATTTGGCTTTTGCAGGCAGTTTGAATAAGGACAAAGTGTGATCACAAGAATAAATGCTCAATTTCAAAAGACAGACAGAAATTGTAGGCAGAGTAATTGCAGAATTCACTGTTCATGAAACAAAGTGTAAGAAATTTTCAATGATGTACTCAATTGAACTGTTTACACATACTGATGAATCGCAAGATCTTTTTGCTGGGATACTTTGGTTGAATCCATTCTAAAATGTGCCTTACCTCCTCAGTCTGTGTATTGCTTTCTAGTTTCATTAACTTCAAAGCCTTTTTCAACTCCTCGGCGGTGAAGGATTTAGAATCCAGATTAACCATTCCATGTCTGAAAAGGACAAAACTAGATGAGTGGGCAGGAGTCCTAATGCCCTGTTACACTAGCTATAAGTAAAATGGCATGCACAATTTCTGAGACCAAGCTATGTTTCCCACCCAACTCCAGATAATTTGAGAGGGTTCTGCTAAATTCAAGTGAGGCCCAGAAATGAGACCTCATGCTCAACTCACTGCAAGGGATTAGGAGAAAAATTGGGGTTTCCTCCCGGGCCATCTGTTCCAACTGCTCGTACAGCTTTGGGTGCAATTTCCCGCAAGAAAGAAAGAAAGATTGCAAGAAGTTACAGGATCCCTAATTTTACTTTTGTTCACCAAAAGCAAGACTTTTATCTCTGTGCAAAGTTCCTACAGTACCTGGTTCCTTGCTTCCAGTATTTCAAACCAGTCTTCCCAGTCTCACCATCTGGTATCTTTGCCTCATTCTTTCCAGTTTCCAAGTTTAATCTAACATTACGCACTTTTCCTGTGCTATAGTTCTAGTGGAACCCTGATGTGCAGGTTGACTGTATGGTTCTAGTTCGCAGTTTATTGTTACACTTCATTGTGAGAGTGTGCTGGAAATCAAGCCCCACTATTTTGACAAATAAGTTACAGATTTTGAGAAATGTATGCAAGAAATCTGATATTTGCCCATCTTTTACACCAGGTTGGCAAGGAAGTTTTCTGTAGTTAACACAAATTACTACATGAAGTGTACACTCTAGCTGCAGGTAAACAATTACGAATAGCTGGCATTTAATTCTAGTTGAAACTCTAATCCGTTAAAACTTGATCTTACACAAAATAATTAACATTTTCAGGTGATGAGAAGTCCTTAATAGCAAACATCAACTAAGTTCTTTCTTTATAAAGGCTGCAACACCTGGCAAAAATAAACATGCATGTTATAGATAGAGGGAAAACTCAAAAGCAGTTCAGTGGTCTGTTCACAGGCTCTGCTGAGATTATTTTTGTTCTGATCAGAACGCTGGTTCTTTTTGATCATCCTCCTTTGGAGGCCTTCACTTGTTTACAGGAGAGACTAGGCGGCTAGTTCACACTCATATGGAAAGGTCTCTGATTTATCAGTTAAATGAAAGAAACTGCTGTTTCTTTAAGCTGAGTGACTTTTACTGCAGACAGCAAAGAGCTCCTGAGCTGCTGGAGATCTGCTGGCTTCTGAAATACATGGACTACTAAGGAGAATCCTGCTGTCATTGTGGACTAGATAAAGTCTATAAAGGGTGAATTACACCAAAATATTCTCATAGCTACCTCAGGAGGTTTTAATCAAACGATCTCAACAATTGGATTTTCACAGCTGGGAAGGCTTGCTGGGCCCTATTTGGTACCAAAAGATAATTTAAGTTTATTTCAGCTTAATTTGATTTACCGTAATTATGTTCATAGTACTTATTTTGAAGGGCTCTGTTGCAGTTCCTTTTACTAGAGGCAAACAGTCCAGCTCTAGTCCTATAGGTTTACTCTGTGCTCAGTTCCACTGAGTACCGGTAAGTAACATGATCACAAAGGAATTATCCATGTAGCTGCCTGACACCATACAACAATGAGCTGCCCAAACAGTTGGATGTTACCCAAGTGGCAAAAAATTGTTCATATCTGTTACTGAGGCAAGCAAAGCAAAAAGGAAATTGGACTGGAGTGGGAGAAAGTGAGAAAGGGATCAAAAGGATTAGTAGGGGAGTTACCTGGTTTAACTACCTGCCAATCATTGGTTGGGTAAAAGACCTCCATGTCCTCAGGGTCCAGATCATCCTCCACTGTTGCTTCCTCTTTACTCTCACCAACATTTTCTTCAGTGTGTTCCAGCACAGTAAGAGCAGACACTTGCTAGAAACAAAATTAGTTGGAGGTATTAGACAAGTCAGTTCTTTCTCCAGTTCTCCAAAGATGCCGCAAGAGGATTTGTTGGCAAGTATCAGGTTAAAAAGCCTCGAATTTAAGGAAACAGAACCTGGCATCCTGCTCCTTCAGTGCCAGAGGGTTTCTCATTGGCAAACAAGCTTGGAGAGCCTACCTTCCTTTACTGGACGGGCTATGAATTTGTCATGATGTGGAAGTGCTGCTGTTGGACAAGGTCAAAAGTCACTTGACACCAGGTTATAGTCCAACAGGTTTATTGGAAATCACAAATCATCCAGTTAATTAGCCAGTTCAAGGGGGAAAACAAAATTACTAATGAATGAAGGTTCCCTCTGATTCTCCATTTTAGACTAAGTCCTGAAGCCCATAGTATATCCTGCCCAAAGTCTTAACTGAGAATAAAAGCACAGGTTACAAATTCATTAGCTCAATAGAAGATGAAACAGCATTTTCAGAAAACAAAAGATGTTCTGATTTCTTTCATTGCTTGCTTTTATACCTTCATCCATGAATTTGGATTTGAGACACAGACTAGTGAAAAGCATGGGGTTTCTTAATGAAGCACTGTTACATACAAAGACTAAAAATACATGGTGTTCAGAGATCTAACAGATTCTAATCTTACTATTACATTATTTAAAAAGACTACTCCATAAACATCACTGCGTAATGTCAGTGGGCCTACTCCACCTTTCTCTGCACGCATTTCTAACATTCACAAGGTTAGACTTCAGGTTTCTGCCCCGCACTCCACGTGTTTCTCTCTCTCTAACTCTGCTCACTGTGTTCTATTTATGGCCCATGGAGGAACAATTGTGCGATATCACAAAGTTGCACTTGGCCTAAAGCCCTTACACAACATAAATATCCACAGAGGGAAATAAAAAGCAAAAGTATGTACAGATCTAATAGTACATCCAAATGTGTTTTTTAAAAAACTACCAGAAAAATATTAATGCCTTTCCTGGTATAACTTTCACTTTAAGTTCCCTTGCTTAAGTGGAATCTAATTAAGAGTTTACAGTGCAAAACTACAGGACCAAAACACAAGAGAACTATCACCATACTGAAAGTGGACATCATTTAATGAACTCTACTCCAACTCCACCACACAGGTATTATATTTCTGACATTCCATAGTTTAGGAGAAATACATATTTACCTCCTTTGTATAAACTTTCAGTTTATTGAAACTCACTTAATCCTTAAATCAAAGTACAGATTGAAACTGCATGCCAGGATGTGAACATATTTTTAAGCTGACAGTTGGTGTACTTTTGAGCAAGTTTTGCATTGTAGGTGTCAGTCTTCAGACAAAACTTGGAACTGTCTGTTCCAATGGAACTAAAAATATCCCAAGGGATTGTTTGAAGGGTGGTGGTTTTCCTGGAGTCTTATCAAACCATTGTTCTTTTGCATTACTCTGTGCTACTAATTTGTCATGATGTGAAAGTGCTGGTGTTGGACTGGGTTGGACAAGGTAAAAAAAAAAAATAGCATGACACCAGGTTATAGTCCAACGGTTTATTTGAAATCACAAGCTTTCAGAGCTTTGCCCCTTCTTCAAGTGCTAGTGTATTAATATTTTTGTACCAGTCACTCCCCAAAAAGGAATTAGCCGGATATGTACAGATGTTTAAAACAAATTCACAACAAATATAACATATCACATGTATATATGGCTATTTAGCAAAATTGACTAGATAGCTAGCATGGGTTCAGAACAACACTAACAATTTGGGTTTAATTTCCATTAAAGATTTTGGACTTGCCTCAGAGTGGAAAATAGCAAGACAATGAACTAATAGCCTGCCTTCAGGGGAATGATAGGGGATGGATGGACGGACGGATATACTACATAGATTTGTCTATAACTTTCCAAGACTTACATTTTTCTACACAGGAAAACCACATTCAGATCAAGCTCCATTCCAATCCAACTTTATTCCCCCAGAATCCAGCTAAATCTCATTGACTTTCTTACCTGCTGTTGCCTGTTCTCACTCCAACAGTAATTCAAAAGGTGCACAGAAATCAGGAACAAGACCAGGTTCAGACAACCAAGCTTCATTGTGAGAACTTCTACAATCTGTTGTGCAAATAATGCAGGGTTGTGAAAACATACAAACTTAAAATTACATGAACCATGTTATCAAACCATTGACTCAAAATCACCCCTTTTCATTTAGCTACCATACAGGTTCCCTACTGCATGTTTTTCCCCAATCACATCACCACCATTCTTGCTGGCAAAACTAGCATTTTGTTCATCTCTAGTTACCCCAAAATGCAGATATAACCAAGTGTAGTAAAGTTGGTAGTTAAGAGTCAAGGGAGCTGAAAATGCTCAGCAGGTCAGGCAGCATCCAAGGAGCAGGAGAATCGACGTTTCGGGCTTGAGCCCTTCTTCAGGAAAGAGTCAAGCATGTTGGTATGAGATGATAAGGGTCTCATAACCAGATAAGAATAGTGGCAAACTTAAAGAATATCAATGAACTCATGATTTGTAAAGAAATGATATTGCTGCCCAGACAATGGGACTAGTTAGTCCAGAAATTATGACTGGGATCAGCACGGAGAATATCGGGATTTTAAATAGAATTCAGCAGCGGAGAAGACAGAATGTGGGGAAGAGAATTGGAGGGCGAGGAGAGAGAATGGAATGTTGGGGACAGAGTGGAGGGAGTGAGGAGAGACTGGGGAGAGACTTGGAGCATGTGGTGGGTAAGTTGTTAGAGGGTATTCTGCAAGACAAGATCTACAAACATTTGGAGGGGCAAGAACCTATTTGGGACACTCGGCATGGCTTTGTGTGGGAAAGAGATACAAAAGATTCCAGAGGGAAAATGTTTTCACACTGGGGGTGGAGTGTGTCTGGAGTGCCAGAGGTAATTATGGAGCCCAATACAGTTTTGTCATTTAAGAAACATTGGGGCAGGTATGTGGACCGGGGCCAAATACAGGCAAACGGGATTAAAGTCATGGCATAAACTTAGCAGCATGGACAAGTTGGGCCAAAGGGCCTGTTTTTCTGCTGTAAAGCTCTATGAATCTAATCTCAATTTTATAGCATTCTAATATGATCACATTAAACCAAAATGAAAAGCTTGAAACTGTAAATTATTTCCCCCCAAAAGCATTGTATTCATGTTCTGTGCATTTGGCTAGAACTCTGAATTATTTGTTTAATCATTGTGTTCCAAAACACTTTTGCAGTGTGAATGATCGGACATTAGGGCAAGATTTCACACAATACAGTACAAGAGTCTGGATCACTCGAGTATAGGTAATTTTGAGTACAACGCATTCACCTCTAGCTCACGGCAAATACTCGTTGAAATCAAGAAACTTTCACTTAGGAATAAGAACCACGTTTTATAACAACATCACATTCACCATCCAGCAATCCTGCCTTGTTTAATTCACCAGCCCCTCACTGCTATCTCCTTGAATCCCCCTCACTTTATACCCTGTCCTCAAATCACCAGTAGGAAGGAGGTTAGTGTAATCTTGCTTCCCCCTCTCCTTCACTTTACCCTGTCCCTGTGCGCTCATTTTCCTCTCTGCTGCTGTCTTTTGGCCTTCCCCCCTCCTTCACTTTACCCTGTCCCTGTCCTCTCATCTCCCTCTCTGCTGCTGTCTTCTTGCTCCCTCCCTTTCACTTTGACCTGCCCCTGTGCGCTCATGTCTCTGTCTCTTCGCTTTCCCTTTCACTTCAGTCCATCCCTGTGAAGTCACTTCTCTCTCCCTTTACTTTATCCCGTCTTATGCACTCACCTCCCGCTGAGCTCCTGTCTCTTTACTTCCCTTCTCTCAGTTACTCGCCACCACCAGTTCCTGCTGATGACTTGGTTTCCTCTGGAACAGCCACGTCCTTTGGCATAGTTACCAGGCAGCCAATCACAGCATTTGCATGCTCGCTGATGCAATAATTTAAAGGGATAGCACCTTAAAGGGACCCTGACCAGTCTGCAAACACCACTTCATGGGAGCAAATTTCCTGGGTGACCTATGCAAGACTGCACCGACTGCCTCTCCCTCCCTCTCTCTCTCTATAAATACCTTTTTCCTTTGAAAGAACTTTATCTGGATTATTTCAGCAGATTTCAGGGAATGTTTGCAAAGAGCTGAGAAATACAGCTTCAGAAAAGTAACATTATTCAGAGTTTATTTCAGTCACCAGAAAAGCTGTGGCTGTGCTCTGGAAAATTTGCTTGAAGAAACAATACAATCATAGAATGAAGCTGGAAATGTGTTGCTGGAAAAGCGCAGCAGGTCAGGCAGCATCCAGGGAACAGGAGAATCGACGTTTCTTCAGAAGGGCTTATGCCCGAAACGTAGATTCTCCTGTTCCCTGGATGCTGCCTGACCTGCTGCGCTTTTCCAGCAACACATTTCCAGCTCTGATCTCCAGCATCTGCAGACCTCACTTCCTTCCAATCATAGAACGAAACCAAGCAGAACTACTGATACTGGAAATCAGAAACTGGGGGGGAAAAAAACTCAGCAGGTCTGATCACATCTGTGGAGAGTAAACACAGTTAGCATTTTGGGTTCAGTGACCCTTCTTCAGAATTCAAGAATAGTCACTGAACCTGAAATGTTAACTCTGATTTCTCTCCACAGATGCAACCAGACCTGCTGAGCTTTCCCAGCAATTTTTGTTGTTGTTTTTTGTTTCTGATACCACCATGGACTTTAATTTCTTCTGGTATTGCATGACTATTAGTTTTCAGTGTCTTTTGTGTTCCTTTAACATTAAAGTATTAAAATAAATGGTAACTTCAAAGCAATAAATACACATGGACAAGTTCAATTTCTGAAACAATAAATACATAAACAGTGCTGTGAATGCAATAAACTATTCCAAGGTGTTTTAAAATAGAGTAACATAATCCAAACGAGGATAGATTAGTTCAGATAACCATAGTGTTGGTCAAAGAGCGAGGCTTTCAGGATTAATGGAGGAAAAGCAAGGTGGGGAGGCTTAAGAAGAGTATTTTAGATCTCAAGGCCAGGTAATTGAAGGCATGACCACCAATTAACATCACTGATGGTTGGAATCAGAATTCGAGGAATGCAGAAGGTTGTGAAAATGGGGAGTGGGATATGGCCACAAGGATAGAATCAGTTGGAATTTAATTAGCAAAAATAAAAGGACTTAAGCATATTTGAGGTACTACTCAAAATGCCTGAAAAAAAATGGGCTAATCGGTAATTTTCTAGCAGCCTTTGGAGCTATGCTTCCATTTTTCAATGAGATACAAGGAAGATATTTACGTCCTGGAGGCTACCTAGACAAGGTAATACTGACTATAAGAATTTAGGATGTCTAGTTTTGGAAAAGTAATTTCTGATGAATAAACAAAACAAATGTGATAGTAGGATAGGGACTACTAGCTCAAGCTGCAGGCAAGTCTATGAATAAGTTTTACATCGAGAGGGATGGAATGGGCTTCTGGATAGAGCAATGGAGAAGAAATTTGTGAAATAATTAAAGATCTAGATATAGTGGAATGAATGCTATGGGACAGCATGGTGGCTCAGTGGTTAGTACTGCTGCCTCACAGCAGCAGGAATCTGGGTCTGATTCTAACCTCTGGTGACTAAATGTGTGGAGTTTGCACATTCTTCCTGTGTCTGCATTGGTTTCCTCTGTGTGCTCTGGTTTCCTCCCACAGTTCCAAGATGTGCAGGTTAGGGTGAATTGGCCATGCTAAATTACCCATAGTGTTCAGGGATGTGTTGGTTAATTGCATTAATCAGAGGAAATATAGAGTTTTAGGGTTATGGGTCTGGGTGGAATACCCTTCATAAGGTTGGTATGGACTTACTGGGCCAAAGCGCCTGTTTCCACACTATGGGGATTCTTAAAAAAGAGGTTGAGTGGTATGTTGGCTCAGTGGTTAGCACTGCTGCCTGACAGCACCAGGGACCCGGGTTTGATTCCACCCTCGGGTGATTATGCAACTCTGCACAGACATTTTCCCTGTGTCTGCATGAGTTTCCTCCCAAAGAGGGTTAGGTGGATTGACCATGGGAAATTGCCCACGGGTGTCCAGGGATGTGCAGGCTATGTGGATTAGCTGTGGGAAATGAGGGGATAGGATGGATCTGGGTGGAATGCTCTTCAGAGGGTCAGTGTGGACTTGATGGGCTAAATGGCCTGCTTCCACAATTTAGGGAACATTGATCAAATAATTGCACTCAGGAACTCTTAACATTGAAGCCTACAGGGATAAAAGTGAAAATAGTCCAGTGCCTAGAGTCAACAAATGAGATTGTTGTCTATATACCATTCCTCATCAACACCATCTGAACACACAACATCAGGATCTATTTATGTATTGACATCAGCTAACTTTCCACAACCTCTTTTGCTTCCCTCTGGCTATTATCTCTGTGTTGTCAAACATGCTGCTGATACCTTGTCCTGACTTAAGTTTCAAAAGATTAAGTCATTCTCTTCATGTCCTGTCACAAAGTACGTTTCCTGACCACCGATTCCAACCGTCTCCCTGGCCAGTGTCCCTTACTAAACCAAACCATTCACTGTCTAGGCATTCTACTTGGCTTAAAGATCAGAACCGAATTTTCGTTTCTCGTAGCACGTTTTCTAGCCCCGTAAATTCACCCAGTGCTCTGGCAGTTAGAATTTCCCCTCTGATGTGCTGGGATTCCTGGGGAATTAAGCTAAGTGGATCCAAAACAAAGGATTAGGATGCTGGGTTCATTAAGTGAAGTGGGGGGTGATGGTCATAGGAACTGGAGGCTATTGCTGTTTTTTTATATAGGAAACTGCCATTGTTAAAGTAAACCACACAGAGTCAGAAAGGAGAAGTTGCAGGCAAAGTGAGAAATAGGCCAGGCGAATATATTGTTTGGAGAATTTGAAGGCATCATGGGAACGGTACTGAATATCTTTTTTTCTCCATTTCAAAAGCTTCAAATTCAGTAGTCTTGTTAAAGGGTCATTAAGGTAGCTGACTGAGGGACTGTCATCAGACAATCACTAGAAGCCTGTATAAGGCCTCAATAGGGTGCTGATCACTATAGAAGCTTGCACAAGTGAGATAATGAGAGTTCAGAGGCTGCATGTTCCTGTTAGAGTGAAAGTTAAGAGTAAGGAACAGTGGATTTATAGAGATATTGAGGCTCTTGTCAAGATTAAGGAGGGGGCATATGAAAATATAGACAACTGAGATAAAGTGAATCTCTTGGAAAGGATAAGGGGTGTAGGGGAATTCTTAAGAGATATCAGGAGGGTAAAAATGGTACATGAAATAGCCTTGGCAGATAAGTTTAAGGACAATCCAAAGATATCCTACAAATATTTTAAGGGCAAAAGAGCAACTTGTGAGAGAATAAGGCCAATTAAAGATTAACAAGATTGTCTATGTGTGTGAGAAACAAAGCTCACTCACTTCAATAATTGCAGTCCGAGACAAAATCTGAATCAGTAGTGTCATTTATTTTGCTCTTGTAAGAGGGGTGTCATGTCTACTGTGTACAAAGGCAGTCACACACACACTGAATTCAACTAGTACACAATATTTATGTAATGCGTCCCTATTCCCTCCTCCCATTGCTCCTCCCCTGTTTACATCTCCCACTTCTCTAAGACCGGCGCCTATTACTCTTGTTCATCTCTTGCCTTGACTGTGACAAAATGCTTATATCTGGCCTCACAAGGCCGTTTGACCACATCCTGCTGTGGTCCATTGTTAGGTATATCCTCCTTCACTACCATCTGTTTCCCTTACTTGTTATGACCTTATGACCTCATGACTTCTTGATTGTGGTTTGTTCTTGTTTTTGCAGAAGCAGGAAATAGATGCTTATAATTACTGTTTGTACAGGCATATCTAGCTTAACCCCCTCCCCTCACAGCACCTTATCTATTTGTCTGTAACAGTTACCATTGTTTGCAGGCACATTTCATTCTTGTATGCACCTTTTAGCTAATGCAAAAACAATTATGTATTTCCTTCACATAGTTTTCATTCTTGTTGACTCAGCTCTTGACTGAAATAATTATACACTGGTGTGAGTTCATTTACCTTGCCTAAGTAATTATGATTGCAGAAGTAACACTACTTTACCTTTATCCCACATGTGGAACCACAGGAAATGGGTGAGTTAATAAGCAAATATTTTGCATCAGTTTTTACTGTGGAGAAAGTAATGGAAACTAGGGAACTAAGGAATAAATATTGATGTCTTGCAGGCAGTCCACATTACAGAAAAGGAGGTGCTAGAGATTTTAAGAAGCATAAATGTAGATAATGTCCTGGAGTGTCGGAGGCAGAGGGGTGACCTTATAGAGGTTTATAAAATTTTGAGGGGCATGGATAGGAAAAATAGACAATGTCTTTTCCCTGGGTTGAGGGAGTCCAGAACTAGAGGACACAACTTTAGGGTGAGAGGGGAAAGATTTAAAAGGGACCTAAGGGGCAATATATTCACGTAGAGGATGGTGCGTGTATGGAATGAGCTGCAGGGGACATGGTGAAGGCTGGTACAATTACAACATTTAAAAGGCATCTGGATGGGTATAGGAATAGGAAGGGTTTAAAAGGATATGGGTCAAGTGCTGACAAAATGGGACTAGATTAGGTTCGGATATTTGGTTGGCAGGGACGAGTTGGACTAAACGGTCTGTTTCTGTGTTGCACATCTCTATGACTCTATAACTTTTAAATATACCCCAGGACGTTATGGGAAGCTAGTGAACAAATTGTGGAGCCCCTAACACAGATATTTATATCATCTACAACCACAGGTGAGATGCCGGAGGACTGGAGGTTGGCTAATGTTATGCCTTTAATTAAGAAAGGAAGAAGCCTGAGAACTGTAGACTGGTGAGCTTGCTGTCAGTGATGGGTAAGTTGTTAGAGGGTATTCTGAGAGACAGGATTTACATACATTTGAAGAGACAAGGATTGATTAGAGATAGTCAGCATAACTTTGTGCATGGGAAATTGTGTCTCACTAATTTGATTGGGTGTTTTGAGGATGTGACCAAGACAATAGATGAGGGCAGTGTGGTGGACATTGTCTACGTGGACTTTAGTATGGCATTTGACAAGGTTCAACATGGTAGAGTGGTTAGTAATGTTAGACCACATGAGATTCAGGGAGATCATGCAAATTTTAAGATAAAATTGGCTTGATGGCGGGAGACAGAGGGTTCGAGAGTTGTTTTATGATCTGGAGGCCTGTGACTGGCAGTATTCCGCAGGGATCAGCCACTGTTGTTTGTCATTTACGTAAACAATTTGGATAAGAATATAGGAAGCATCGTTAGTAAGTTTGCAGATGACATCAGATTTGATGCTACAGCAGGCAGTGAAGAAGGTTATCTAAGATTACAAACGTATCTTGATTAATTAGGCCAGTATGCCAAGGAGTGGCAGATAGAGTTTAAATAAATGTGAGGTGTTGCATGTTAGTAAGATTAACAGGGCAGGACATACAGTTAATGGTAAGACCCTAGGGAGTGTTACTGAACAGAGACCTAGGGGTTAATGTACATGGTTCTTTGAAAGTTGCATCACAGATAGACAGAGTGGTGAAGAAAGTATTTGGCATGCTTGCTTTGATTGGTCAATCCATTGAGTATCGTAGTTGGGATGTCATGTTGTGGTCGTAGAGGATGTTAGTGAGGCCATTTTTGGAATACTGTGTACAGTTTTGGTCGCTCTGCTATAGGAAAGATATTATTAAATTGAAGAAAGTGCAGAAAAGATTTAGAAGGAAGCTTCCAGGACCAGAGGGTTTGAGTTATAGGGAGAGGCTGAATAGGCTGGGACATTTTTCACTGCAGCATAAGAGGTTGAGAGGTGACCTGATAGAGGTTTATAAAATCATGAGGGGCATAGAAAGGTGAACAGCAAAGGTCTTTTTCCTAGAGAAGGGGAGCTCAAAACCACAGGGCTTAATTTTAATGTTGGAGCAGAAAGATATGGAAGAGACCGGGACGGGGAGGGGGGCAAGTTGTTCACATAGAGGGTGGTTCATATGTGGAATGAACTGCCAGAGGAAGTGGTAGATGCAGGTGCAGTTACAACATTGAATAAATATTTGGACAGGTACATGAATAGGAAAGGTTTAGAGGGATATGGGCCAAACGTAGGCAAATGAGACCAGTTCAGTTTGGGAAATTTGATCGGCATAAATGAGTTGGACCAAAGGGCCTGTTTCCATGTTGTATGGCTGTGTGGTGTGAGTCACCTCAGCTTGATTTAAGAGAGGGCCCGGTGAAAGCACATAACCAGTAAACTGCACATGGTTAGGAAAGAGAGATCATTTCTGGAGTGAGACACAGCCTGAGAGAGTATGTAGTACAGGGAATTTGAAGCAGAGGGGAAGAGGTGCTGTTTGCACACTTTTTTTGGTTCAGAGTTTGCAAGGTAATTTTGTAATAGAATAAATTAATGCCCAGGATTGGGGGCCCACCACAAAAGGGTGACATCACAAGAAAACCCTACTTCCATTGGTTGGCAGTAGGCTAGTAATCTGACTATTTATTTGAGCTTACATTCACATCGATAAATTAGGGAAAGATTTACAAGTTACAAGCGAAAAGACCAGTAAGAAACTTTAAAATAAAAACAAATGAAGAACTCTGTAAATAAAATAGATATCGGGCCAGATTGTGTTGTACCAGCATGATGTTGAAGCTGGTGTACTCCATTGTGGTTCATAGTGACCACAGCTGTACCAAATGTTGCTTGTTTGAAGAACTCCAGTGCAGAACACAGAGAGTGGGAGAATTACCTGCACTCTGTGTTTCAGGAGGTTGTCTAACCCCTTAAATGAACTATCTCAAGTTCAGGCAGTGATCATGGACAGAAGGGTGTGACTGAGCGAGCAGTTAGGGGATTCAGGAGGTAGTGCTGGAGGAGCCTCAGCCCTTGAGTTTGTTTAACAGGTTTGAGATTTTTACTCCTTGTGTGGATGACAAGGTGGGGCTGTAGTAAGGATGAACAAACAGACCATAGCACATGGTACAGGGAGCCATTCAAGAGGGGGGAGAAAAGCTAAATGTAGTTATAATCAGGGGAATAGACACTGTTCTCCATGGCCAGCATCGAGATTCCCAAATGCTGTGTTGCCTGCTTGGTGCCTGGGTTCAGGATATCTCATCTAGGCTGCAGAGGAACTTGGTGGGGGTGGCGGGGCGGAAGATCCAGTGGTCCGTGTCACTGTCTGGACTGTGAGAGGAAACCAGAGCACCCGCTTCAATTCACCCGCTTCTGCAGAACTGATTGTGGCAATGAAAAGTTTGATATATTTGCTGAAGATGGGGTGGGGGGAGGAGTAAATAATAGGTGGAAAGAGACAGCAGAAAGTGAGAGAACAGCTGTGGAGCAGACAAAGGAATGGGTAAACGTCTGCCTGAGAGAATGTATAGCTGCTAATGGGGACCATTAGTGGCTGACAATTGATTGATTGTGGTAGCAGCCATGTGATGGCAAGGCCTGGAGAGAGCAGGTTAGGAAAAGAACATGAGAGAAAGTGCTCAAGCTCAAAAGTTATTGAACTCAATATAGAATCCAGGAAGTTGCAGAGTTCCCAAGTGAAAAATGAGGTGCTTTTTTTGTTGGCCAGGGAACACAGTGTGTTAAACTGGCAGGTAACTGGAAGTTGAAACTTTATTGCTGGAACAGCACAGCAGGTCAGGCAGCATCCAGGGAACAGGAGATTCGA